>NC_143033.1:49767500-49832500 GCF_057628025.1 Oncorhynchus mykiss | reverse complement strand
CATATTGTGAGGAAGCCACTAGGTTTGTCTGGGCTCTAACGAGACCCTGCTGTAAATCAAGCAGACAACAACAGACGATCAACATTCATTCGCTAGAGATATTCGATCCAACGTGGATCCAGGCGTAACTGTCATCACGGCATAATGAACGAGACACCAAAATATTCTGGACATTCCTCTATCACCATTTTTTTCCCAGCACTTGGGCGGTTGTTTTAAACGCCAGCTCTTTGCCACTTGACCGTCATTCACAAAATTGGATCAGATGACGAGGTGTGAAAATATCACGGAGTAGTTTTAAACAGCTCGACACCAAATGCGTATCCAACAGGTATTATCCATAATTACTGAACAATCACGTTGACAATATCGATTTAGGTTCTAAGTATCTGCTGTAGGTAAGGTAACTCTTTCGGTTAGAGAAGCACTCGATATTGCAACCGCATGCATTCGGGGATTTGTGTGCCCATGAGAACTGTTTTCACCCCGTAGCATAAGGAGACACTTCTTAATGTTACGTAGTTACACTGCATTTCTGAGATCTCAATGAAAAAAAAGCACACCCAATCCAGGATTCTCACAGGGTTCAAGTTCAAATGTCTAATTTAACTGATTAATAAATGCGAGGGCCGGAAAGTAGTGTTTTATGTCACACAATTTTTGACAAATCCTGTCAAGACACTATGAGTAAGGGTTAAACATAAGTTTTAAATCAACATGTGAATTTGATGTTCCCCCCTTATATCTTAATTCAAGGACGTTAACCATTTTTGCTGATTATTATCAATGACTTATCAACAGCTGAAACAAGTTATCCAGCATAGGACATCTTCACTGGTACCCTTGTAAATAGAAAGACACATATCCCCTGCCCACATTGTTGCCTTGTGTCAAAGGTCAAACGACACTATCATCCACACAGGTCAAGCTACTCTGCATGAGGTCATACCTCTGGTCTTGAAAACAAGACCCCGTCAGCAGAGGTTACATTTATAATGACGGCACTGAAATGGTGGAAGGATGGTTTATGTTTCGGGTTAACAGAGTCATTATATATAGCTAAGTGTGATGGATCAATTGAGGCATACAAAGACAATGAGTTATCATTCTTAAAACATGTCAAAATGTAGAGGAAATGTGTCAAAACACAGTGATTTTCCATCCAATACATACCGACAAGCCTGGACGCATATGCTACTGATGCATAAATTAAGCTGATATCAATATGGGAAGAGATTCTCTCTCTCTCATATATATATAACAGTTGGCAATTCAAATTATTACTGTGCTACAGAATGGTAAAGCATTCACTTGTGATGATCTCTGGTGAAAACACATCGCCCCTAAAGTCAGACACTTAATCCCAAAGCGCCTGGGCATGCAGGCAAGACATGATGTTATCATTTCCTCAATGAAACCCATATAGCTAATGTACGTTAGCATCTTCACCTTGCACTGTACAGTATACATGAGTAGGAGGGGGGCTAACATGGCTAATTAGCTCATGCTAAGCTAATGCTAATCAACGATGAAAGAGATTTTTTTTATACATTTTTTTTGTCATTTTATCAGACACTCTTATTCAGAGAAACTTACAGTAGCGAATGCATATATTTGTATACTTTTTTCATACCGGTCCCCTGTGGGAATCAAACCCAGAACCCTGGCATTTAAAGCACCATGCTCTACAAGCTGAGCTTACACGGGACTACCTTGTGTCTTGACGTGCGGGGAATGAAAAACCCATCGCCTCATCATTGCCTTGTCATTCCGCACCACCACACACACACACACACACACACACACACCCCTTCCCAGCCCCACTCAGAGAGAAGAATAAACAATAGAATGACTGATCCGTATTAGCTGTAGCCTTTTGGTGTGGAATGATAAAGCAATAAAGAGACGGTGGGTTTTTCATTCCCAGCACGGCTACAGGCGAGGTAACCAGTCTCCTCCATCATTGGACGCCCCAATTAGAATTAGCATAGATCAAGCTATGTAGCCCCTTTAGCCCTCCTATTCATTTCTACTAGATATTGTAAGGTGAGGATGCTAACATGAATTACCCCCCAAGCAATGATAAGAACTAACCTGGCAGCCATGAAGGACTCAACCCGCCTGATCAACTTCCACCTGCTTCATTCATTAATTCACTCAGCGATCAGCACGAAGAGGAAGAGAGTAGCCGGAGGGGAGAGAGGGGATGGAGAGGGGGCAAACGCCTCCCGTTGCATCCCAGACAGAGGGGCCCGTGTGCGGGGTCTCGGTTAGACAGACGACAGCCTAGCCCTCCGATATCACTTGCAACCAGTGGAGCACACCCTAAATCAACACCGTCATGGCCACCCTCTGTCTGTCTCTCTCTCTCTTTTCCTCTCTCTCTCTGTAGAGTGATTCACAGGCGCATTCTTTGGCTGCTGCAAAGCCTCTTCCCTCTTCTCCTCTTTCTTCCTTTCTCTCTCTCTCTATCCTTCCTTGGCTTCCTGTACGCTCTTCCCGTTCTCCCTGCTTCCGTTACATGCCTTTTCCCTGCCTCCCTATCTCTCGCTCTCTCTCCCCCTCTCTTTCTCTATGATGTGGATGATGCTGAGGCTGGGGAGAGATGTCTGCCGATGCTAGCTGCTTTGCATAATGGCTTCTGTTTGTGCAGCGTGGCTTCCGGGGCCAGCCCCTCAATTATTCACGCTGTTCATGAATGGAGCCGTGCAGGCTGACGTCACTTAACCCTCGCTGTCAGCCCATCCCCCTCCCCAAAAACGAACACACACCCACAACAACCCCTCCCTATTCTCCTCTTATTGCCCTCTCCTCCTATCATCCCCCTTGGTCTGTCTTTCACACACGAATGCAAGAACACACGCACGCATGTGCAAACACAGATCCAAACACACACACACAACCTTTCTCCTCTCCTTTCTCTCACACATAGACATAGTTTTGCAACATTAAAACCATCAGTTTGCCAATGAAGTCTATCACTGTTGTTATGAGACCAAGAAGGACACAATGATCCTTTGTGTTTTGATACAGAAATGCTTATTTGTGGAAAAGATTATATCAGGCCTCCAGGTTACTAGGCTCCGGTTTGCACAAGGACAGTGGAGGAAAAACAAATATTCTGTTCACTAAGTGCCCAGATATGCCTTAATGTTCAGATTTATCCCATGAGGCATGGGGTTAGGAAAGCTCCAACAGGTTGTGTATCCAAGCACAGAGTCAGTATACATTAGAGGTCGCATTGGAAATAGTACTAGTCCGTAATTAGGTATAGATAGAACCAATGATTTGGTATAGAACCGTAATTAATCTGCAGCATCACACAGTTGAGAGGTCATACTGTATTCACTAGATACCAAATGGAAGAAAATGGACCAAAACACTTCCAGTTGCAAAACGTTTTGTTACGGTGTACACTAATAAATGGTTAACAGGGCACTGCTTAGCTTGTAATATCTTGGCACTGGGAAAGAGTGTGGGCCTAACCAATACGAGAACCACTTAAATCAGGTTTCCATTCAAGTGGTGGAAGGAAGAAAGGAAGGACACCTTTTCATGTTCAGAGGGTCACATCAGGATAACTGAAGACTGACTGTGCATTTGGAAATCCACAGAGAGAGAGAGAGGGGGCGGGTGGAGAGAGGGTTAGAGGAAGAGAGAGCGAGAGGGAGGAGAGAAAGAGAGAGAGGTAAAGAGAGAGGGAGAGAGAAATAGTTAGAGAGGGAGAGAGAGATAGTGCTAGAGGCAAAGAGAGAGAGATGAGGATAAGGTTCTAGCCCCATGTGTCAGCCCTGAGGGGAATTGATGGGCATTTTGACATGACTCCCGCGTTTTCCATTCCCTTCATCCCTCCATGCCTCTATCCCCTCACCCCACAATCCTCCCTAGCCCAGAAGAAATTAAAGAAGAGAGGGGGAGCCGGTACAAAGTAGGACAACAAACAAACAAGCCAGATAATCCGACTCTGAAATGATTTATTAACAATAAAAACTGAAATATACATTTACATATGTTTTCAGGCCCTTTACTCAGTACTATGTGGAAGCACCTTTAGCTGCGATTACAGCCTCGAGGCTTCTTGGGTATGACGATACAAACTTGGCACACCTGTATTTGGGGAGTTACTTCCATTCTTCTCTGCAGATCCTCTCGAGCTCTGTTAGGTTGGATGGGAAGCGTCACTGCAAAGCTATTTTCATGTCTCTCCAGAGACGTTCGTTCGGGTTGAAGTCCGGGCTCTGGCTGGGCCCCTCAAGGACATTCAGAGACTTGTCCCAGTTTTGGAACAACAAGCAAGTGTTGGAACAGGGCCTATAGCCTCAGACACACCAAGGATACTGACTGACGAAAGGTACTTAGCACCTCTGCCCAGAGTTTTGGCAGTAAACTTTTTGATGTTCACAAAGCACAGATCAACTGCCAAACAGCCTTGTTAAAACACTCCAGACCACAAGGTGGCAGTATCTTCCTTAAGGTATGTTTGGCTTGTGCCTGTTGTAGACATCTGTTGTAGTGGAGCTGGTCGAGAGTTTCAAGTTCCTTGGTGTCCACATTACCAACAAACTAACATGGTCCAAACACACTAAGAAAGTTGGGAAAAGGGCACGACAACGCCTTCTCCCCCTCAGGAGACTGAAAAGATTTGGCATGGATCCCTAGATCCTCAAAACGTTACACAGCTGCACCGTCGAGAGCATCCTAATCAGTGGCATCACTGCCTGGTATGCCAACTGCTCGGCATCCGACCATAAGGTGCTACAGAGGGTAGTGCGTACGGCCCAGTACATCACTGGGGCCAAGCTTCCTGACATCCAGGACCTATATACTAGGCGGTGTCAGAGGACGACCCAAACAACTGTCAAAGAGTCCAGCCACCCAAGTCATAGACTGTTTACTCTGCTACCGCATGGCACGCGGTACCGGAGGGCCAAATCTTAGTCCAAAAGGTCCTTAACAGCTTCTACCCCAGAGCCATATGATTTTGTTAAACAGTGTTAAACAAATCAAAATATATTTAACAATTAACAGGGGTGCCTTGTTAAAAGTTAATTTGTAGAATTTATTTCCATCTTAATGTGTTTAGGCCAATCACTTGTGCTGTGACAAGGTAGGGGTGGTATACAGAAGATAGCCCAACTTGGTAAAAGTTCAAGTTCATATTATGGCAAGAACAGCTCAAATAAGCAAAGAGAAATGACAGTTCATCATTACTTTAAGACATGAAGGTCAGTTTCTTAAAGTGCAGTCGCAAAAAACAATCAAGCGCTATGATGAAACTGGCTCTCATGAGGACCGACCACAGGAAAGTAAGACCCAGAGTTACCTCTGCTGCAGAGGATAAGTTCATTAGAGTTACCAGCCTCAGAAATTGCAGCCAAAATAAATGTTTCACAGAGTTCAAGTAACAGACACATCTCAACATCACCTGTTCAGAGGAAACTGTGGGAATCAGGCCTTCATGTTTTAATTACTACAAAGAAATCACAACTAAAGGACACCAATAAGAAGAAGAGACTTGCTTGGGCCAGGAAACATGAGCAATGGACATTAGAAATCAGATTATTTTCCAACCGCCATGTCTTTGTGAGACGCAGAGTAAGTAAACGGATGATCTCCGCATGTGTGGTTCCCACTGTGAAGCATGGAGGAGGAGGTGTGATGTGTGGGTTGCTTTGCTGGTGACACTGTCTGTGATTTATTTAGAATTCAATGCACACTTAACCAGCATGGCTATCACAGCATTCTGCAGCGATAAGCCACCCCATCTGGTTTGCGCTTAGTGGGACTATCATTTGTTTTTCAACAGGACAATGACCCCAACACCCCTCCAGGCTGTGTAAGGGCTATTTTACCAAGAAGGAGAGTGACGGAGTGCTGCATCAGATTACCTGGCCTCCACAATCACCCGACCTAACCCAATTGATATGGTTTGGGATGACCGCAGAGTGAAGGAAAAGCAACCAACAAGTACTCAGCATTTGTGGGAATGCCGTCAAGACTGTTGAAAAGCATTACAGGTGAAGCTGGTTTGAAAGAAGAAAATGTGTATAGACAATTGATTCAATCTTTTTAATTTTTAACATAAAACAACCAATGCATTAAAGACAAATACAAAATACAAATACACAGGAAGATGTTTCCCTGTTCAATTATATGATATTTGATGTCCATGATATTCTTTTATGTGCCCTCAAGAAAACACAAGAATCATTCCCATATATCTTGTGGGAGTGTGTATTATTTTTCTCCAGCCTCTTTTCCAACATGATTTCATCCAATGTTGTTGTTTTTGTCAACATATTCATCCACTCCATGAACACTGGCTCACTAAAGCTTTTCCAATGTTGTTGTTTTTGTCAACATATTCATCCACTCCATGAACACTGGCTCACTAAAGCTTTTCCAATGTTTCAGGACCAGCCTTGACACTGACACAATACCTAAACATAATATTTGTAATTTTGACAAGTGAATCCCTCTTATTTCAGACTTGTCACTCCACGGACAGTCTTGGTGACCTTGGTAAATGGAATCCAAGGCTGTCTCCCATAGTGCACAACTGAGCATTCCCACACATTCCCACAGTCAACACACATCGGTCCTGTGACAAACCCATCCTCTGTAACCTTAGGGGAGTGAAATACAATCGATGAGGAACTTTTCCCTTGGCTTCTCTGACATTTTGCCCAATATTTGAAATAATATACAACCATGTCTTTTTTATCTCCTTTCACATTGTAAATCCCCTTGCCAGACAATTCTCAAGTTTTCACAGGTGTCATTATTAACCTTTTTGTAACATAAAGAAGCTGATTGTACAGAGCTTGGTAGTGAAAATATACCTTCTACAACATTGTTGCCTTTTGACATAACGGCACCACCTAGTGTTGACACACAGCTTTCAATTTGCATATATCGCCATACATCGTGATCACAAAGTTGATACTTATTCCCAATTTATTCAAGTGACACACATACCTAATTATTGTGCAGGTCTTCCAGAGTATGAACCCCTTCTCTTACCCATTGTCCCCACATGATTGACTGTTTCCTAATAGAAATAGCAGGATTATAACATACAGAAGCATATATTTGTCTATGTGGAGACTCTGGTCCTTGTATGTACTGACAACCATACTGCCATATAATGGCCTGGAATTGGATTGATGCCCTGAATATCTGTATTATTGACTCTTTTTTGGGATAGCATGTGTAACGGCCCAAAAGGAGCCGTCAAACCACTTTCCAATATAACCCATCTCTCCTCAACCTCCTCTCTCCAGTGCCTAGCCATTCTGGATAGCTCGAAAGCCACATTTGTACACTATCACCTCTGGGAGTCCTAAACCTCCTCTCTCTTTTGGGGCATGCCTTTTCTGCATACTGCCTTTTCTGCATACTGCCTTTTCTGCATACTGCCTTTTCTGCATACTGCCTTTTCTGCATACTGAAGAGTGGTCTTTTCCCTCCCATATAAAGCCTTTAATAATGCCGTCATACTGCTTAAAATGTATGATGGAATGCATATTGGTAGCCTCATGGAAATATAATTAAACTTAGGAACAACTATTATTTTAATAGAATACATTTTTCCCCCCATAAACTAAGATTTAATAACTTCCACTGTGTTTTGTTTGACTTTTTTTGGAGTACTGGAAGCACATTGATATCCACTATCTTATCTAACTCTGGTGTCAATAGAATCCCCAGATACTTCATACCTGACTACATCCACTTGAAATGAAAAGGGGTAACCGTGGCTGATGGGCATATTGTAGACACTGGCCTAGGTTAAGTTTTATGCCATTTAACCTCATATCCGGAAATAACAGAAAATATCTCCACAGTTTTGGCAGCACATGTTTAAAAAAAAGAAATCGGCAACAGAATGTCATCAGCATAAGAACAATTGATGTTCCTCTCCCCCATTATATACTCCCTGAATCTCTGGGTTAACCTTTATAGAGATAGCCAAAGGTTACATCAGTATCAGAGGCATTAGAGAAGAAAGAGGGTCTCCCTGTTTTGATTGAAAGATCATTGCATTAGACTCTACAGCTTCCCTCGGACCTGAATACAGGACTTGTGCTGACCCAAATAATTTCGACTGGTCAATTGTTTGGTCGATAGGCTGTTGGTCGACTGAGATGTTTTTTTTGGCACATGAGACATCTGTCTTCAAGACTAATCCATTGCGGAGACCGCGGGATGGTACAGTCTAAGAAGAAGGGGAGTGTGGCTGCACTATGCACATCTCTCTCCAGAATGCACACTCTCCTGACAGTTAGTGCACTTTCATTGCTTCATAACTGCATTGTGTGAAATGCTTGCGTTTTATTATTAGTGTCTGTCAATTCCCCATGACATATATAACCAGTAGTACATTTACCATATCATTTGGAATCTACAATGTTTGTTTGGTTACGGTAATGTCTGTTAACGCATTCAACATATTACTATTCCAGTCTTTTATCGTTCTCACTGTCGGAGTGGACACGTTGCTTGCAGAGCGCACAACCTATGCTACACTTGTGAGAAACTCAATTGGTTCATTTCATTCCATTTAAGAGTTTGTAAATTTAGTCATTGACTTTTGTTTAGAGCTCTCCTGTTCATGTTCATGTTGAGTACAGACGCACACCTGATTACGGATAGAAGTAGCCCTATAGGCTACCTGGCCTGCGCGCAAATGTAGGCATACTGCATACTGCCCATTTGGGGGATCTTTTTATTCATTTATCCTTTATTTTACCAGGTAAGTTGACTGAGAACACGTTCTCATTTGCAGCAACGACCTGGGGAATAGTTACAGGGGAGAGGAGGGGGATGAATGAGCCAATTGTAAACTGGGGATTATTAGGTGACCGTGATGGTTTGAGGGCCAGATTGGGAATTTCGCCAGGACACCGGGGTAACACCCCTACTCTTACGATAAGTGCCAAGGGATCTTTAATGACCTCAGGGAGTCAGGACACCCGTTTAACGTCCCATCCAAAAGACGGCACCCTACACAGGGCAGCATCCCCAATCACTGCCCTGGGGCATTGGGACATTTTTTTAGACCAGAGGAAAGAGTGCCTCCTACTGGCCCTCCAACACCACCTCCAGCAGCATCTGGTCTCCCATCCAGGAACTGACCAGGACCAACCCTGCTTAGCTTCAGAAGCAAGCCAGCAGCGTTATGCAGGGTGGTATGCTGCTGGTGATTGTATTTCTGATTGGGTTAATGCACCACCACTAATGTGCTGTGGAACTTCTCAAAGTAATATTTTCTTCACCTCAAACAGCAAGCAAATTAACTCTGTTTTTACATCCATTAAGAATGACAATAACTCCTACATGAATTTGAAAAATCTTTCCAGCTCTCTCCCTTTTGATAACCACTCAGAGGGAAATGGAAAAATGCCATCCTCTGATCCAGTGTAAACGTCATAAAATAGATTGACCTGATTACTTCTTATTCCTTGCGCAAATAGTCTCCAGCTATCTCTGTCTGTCCTGAGCTGACTGGTGCAGGAAACTGAGGGCCCAGAATATTTTATACAATGTTGCAAGGAGCTTCAGGCCGAACCCAAGTTAATAGTTGATATAATGTTTTAAGGGTCGTTGCAGACAGGCCATGTGTAGCCAATGTGATTTAAAGGATATTTATTTTTATGAGGATATTTTCTACCTGCAGGCTGCAATGTTTTTATTTGTTAGCTTTATATGCTATTTTTACATAGTTGGCAATAGAAGTTACTATAATTTTCACTTAGATTTGGATAGAATGCTGATTTACCACATGACAATGATTTTGAGATGCGAAAACGTTAATATAAATTAAATGAAACTAAATTAAATTAAAATGTGCATATGAAAACCATAACTGGCCCGCAGATCGGTAGAAATGGTACAATAAATTGGCATTCCACATGAGAAAGTTTGCAGACTCCTCGTGTAGCCTATTACCAGCAACTTCAGGAGAGTAATGGCAGAATCTGCGAAAGCCAGCAGAAGCGGGAGGATGGTTGGAACAGGTAAAGTTTTTTTTCCCTTCTGGTAATCTTGACCTCTGGCGCCCTCTTGAGGCATTTGTGTCTTATTTCAGTTAAAGCATCAGACAAGCACAATGCATTCAGTGGCAAGAAAAATTGTGTGAACCCTTTGGAATCAAATCTGATCTGATCTTCATCTAAGTCACAACCATAGACAAGCATAGTGTGCTTAAGCAAATAACACACACATGTTTGTATTATTCTTGTCTGTATTGAATACATTATTTAAACAGTCACAGTGTAGGTTGGAAAAAGTATGTGAACCCCTAGGCTAATAACTTCTCCAAAAGCTAATTGGAGTCAGGAGTCAGCTAACCTGTAGTCCAATCAATGAGATGAGATTGGAGATGTTGGTTAGAGCTGCCTTGCCCTATAAAAAACACACATTTTGAGTTTGCTATTCACAAGAAGCATTGCCTGGTGTGAACCATACCTCGAACAAAAGAGTTCTCAGAAGACCTAAGATTAAGAATTGTTGACTTGCATAAAGCTGGAAAGTATCTCTAAAGTCCTTGATGTTCATCAGTCCATGGTAAGACAAATTGTCTATAAATGGAGAAAGTTCAGCACTGGTGCTACTCTCCCTAGGAGTGGCCGTCCTGCAAAGATGACTGCAAGAGCACAGCGCAGAATGCTCAATGAGGTTAATAAGAATCCTAGGGTGTCAGCTAAAAACTTACAGAAATCTCTGGAACATGCAAACATCTCCTTTTATGAGTCTACAATACATAAAGCACTAAACAAGGATGGTGTTCATGGGAGGACACCACAGAAGATGCCACTGCTGTCCAAAAAAACATTGCTGCACGTCTGAAGTTTACAAAAGTGCACCTGGATGTTCCACAGCGCTACTGGCAAAATATTCTCTGGACAGATGAAACTACAGCTGAGTTGTTTGGAAGGAACACACAACACTATGTGTGGAGAAAAAAAGGCACAGCACACCAACACCAAAACCTCATCCCAACTGTAAAGTATGGTGGAGGGAGTATCATGGTTTGGGGCTGCTATGCTGCCTCAGGGCCTGGACAGCTTGCTATCGTCGACAGAAAAATGTATTCCCAAGTTTATCAAGACATTTTGCAGGAGAATGTTAGGCTATCTGTCTGCCAATTGTAGCTCAACAGAAGTTGGGTGATGCAACAGAACAACGGCCCAAAACACAGAAGTAAATCAACAACAGAATGGCTTCAACAGAAGAAAATACGCCTTCTTGAGTGGCCCAGTCAGAGTCCTGCCCTCAACCCAAATGAGATGCTGTGGAATGACCTTAAGAGAGCAGTTCACACCAGACATCCAAAGAATACTGCTGAACTGAAACAGTTTTGAAAAGAGCAATGGTACAAAATTCCTCCTGACCGTTGTGCAGGTCTGATCCGCAACTACAGAAAATGTTTGGTTGAGGTTATTTCTGCCAAAGGAGGGTCAATCAGTTATGAAATTCAAGGGTTCACATACTCTTTCTACCCTGCACTGAGAATGTTTACAAGGTGTGTTATTAGTTTTAGCAGACCGTGTTTGTCTATTGTTATGACCTAGATGAAGATCAGATCAAATTTGATGGCCAATTTATGCAGAAACCCAGGTATTTCCAAAGGGTTCACATACTTTTTCTTGACCACTGTAGATTTGATTAAAACACATAGTGTGTCTATATTAGGAAAAATACACGCTTTAACATTTCGACCAATCGACTGGTAGAAAGAACAGACGACTTTTGGTCGACCAAGATTTTTGACTATTTTCTTCAGTTGGCTCACAGTTTCCCTACTTCCTCACCTCCTTCACAAATGTTGATTCTCATCCTAAAAAAGGACATATTCAGCCTTAGCATTGTACATCACACCTAGCTGAAATTTCAATTCACACATGTTTCAACAAAGGCGTAGAATAGTTTAAAAAAAATAAGTTATTTCTCTGATAAATGTATCTAATGTTCTAGTGTATCAGCTTTACCTATACTTTATTTTAGAAGAAAAACTGAACATCTTCCCCCTTAAAAAGGCCTTTGAAGTTACCCATACCATACCCAACGTTTTCAGTAGAGCCCATACTCCAAGTGATCTCTCAAACTCATCATCCGGTAATAATAATGTGTTTAATCGCCGCCTACTTTTTCTGACCGTTTCCCACTGTCATTCAATTTCAAACTATGGCATGGTCAGTTAGAGAAATGGCTCCTATCTTACAGCTCATCACATTTTCTGTAATTCTGCTAGAAATAAGGAAAAATGTATTCTAGAATGAGATCCATGGCTGTGAGAAAGAAAAGAAAGTGTACTCCTTTTGGGTTCAGCAGACGTCATATATCCACCAAGACCGAGTATTTTATCAACATGTGAACAGCCAGCTGGTCCCTAGGGGTTATTTTAGCAAAAGTTGTCCTTTCTAAACATCCATCCAGCACTTGACTAAAATTCTCCCCCAATGATTACATTTCCTTCTGTCATTTTACCAATAATGTTATTTATTCTATGGAAAAACAATGGCTCTTCAATGTTGGGTCCATATACAGTGCCGTGAAAAAGTATTTTCCCCCTTTCTGATTTACTCTATTTTTCGCATATTTTTGGTACCGAATGTTATCACATCTTCAACCAAACCCTAATATTAGATGAAGGGAACCTGAGTGAACAAATAAACAAAAAAAGTCATACTTTATTTATTTAATTAACAAAGTTATGGAACACCCAATTCCTCTGTGTGAAAAAGTAATGGCCGCCTTACACTCAATAATTGGTTGTGCCACATTTAGCGGCTGTGACCGCAACCAAATGCTTCCTGTAATTGTTGATCAGTCTCTTACACCACTGTGTAGGTATTGTCTTGCTGTATGACCCAGCTGCGCTTCAGCTTCAGCTTACAGACGGACGGCCTGACATTCTCCTGTAGAACTCCCTGATACAGAGCATAATTCCTGTTTCCTTCTATTGAGGCAAGTCGTCTAGGTCGTGAGGCAGCAAAGCATCCCCAAACCATCAAACTACCACCACCATACTTGACCGTTGGTATAATGTTATTACTGTGGAATTTAGTGTTTGGTTTTCGCCAGACATAATGTGACCCATCTCGTCCAAAAAGTTGACTCAAGTTTGCCAAAAAGCACCTGGAAGTACCTGGATGATCATCGAGACTCTTGGAAGAATGTTATATGGACAGCGCACAATTGGCCCAGCGTCGTCTGGGTTTGGCCGGTGTAGGCTGTCATTGTAAATAATAATTTGTTCTTAACTGACTTGCCTAGTCAAATAAAGGTTAAATAAATTAAAAATAAATATATTTTTTAAAAAAATCATTCATTGACTAAGCTGCGATTTCCTCACCTCGAACCATCTTGTCAAGGAACTCTTATAGTATTCACTAAATTGATGGTTTATTATCAGGAAAATGTTTGACAGATTTGTCATAAAATACACTACCATTCAAAAGTTTGGGGTCACTTAAAAATGTCCTTGTTGTTTTGGGCCTCCCGGGTGGCGCAGTGGTCAAAGGCACTGCATCGCAGTGCTAGCTGTGCCACCAGAGATTCTGGGCTCGATTCCAGGCTCTGTCGCAGCCGGCCGCGACCGGGAGGCCCATGGGGCGGCGCACAATTGGCCCAGTGTCGTCCTGGTTAGGGAGGGTTTGGCCGGCAAGGATATCCTTGTCTCATCGCGCACTAGCGACTCCTGCCCGGCCCGTGGCGCACCAGGTGTACGGTGTTTCCGCCGACGCATTGGTGCGGCTGGCTTCTGGGTTGGATCGGCATTGTGTCAAGAAGCTATGCGGCTTGGTTGGATTGTGTTTCGGGAGGATGCATCTCTCTCTCTCTCTCTCGGGAGTTGCAGCGATGACACAAGACTGTAACTACTACCAATTGGATACTATGAAATTGGGGAAAAAAAAATACAAAAAAAATAAAAAAATCCTTGTTTTTGAAATACATTTTTTGTCCCTTAAAATAACATGAAATTCATCAGAAATACAGTGTAGACATTGTTAATGACTATCGTAGCTGGAAACGGCTGATTCTTTATGGAATATTTATATATATCTATGCATACAAAAATAGACTGACGAGTTTCAGAAGAAAGTCTTTGTTTCTGGCCATTTTGAGCCTGTAATCGAACCCACAAATGCTGATACTCCAGATACTCAACTAGTCTAAAGAAGGCCAGTTTTATTGATTCTTTAATCAGAACAACAGTTTTCAGCTGTGCTAACATAATTGCAAAAGGGTTTTCTAATGATCAATTAGCCTTTTAAAATGATAAACTTGGGTTGGCTAACACAACGTGCCATTGGAACACAGGAGTGATGGTTGCTGATAATGGGCCTCTGTACGCCTATGTAGATATTCCATTAAAAAAATCAGCCGTTTCCAGCTACAATAGTCATTTTCAACATTAACAATGTCTATACTGTATTTCTGATCAATTTGATGTTATTTTACTGGACGAGAAATTTGCTTTTCATTAAAAAACAAAGACATTTCTAAGTGACCCCAAACTTTTCAACGGTAGTGTGTATATATTTTTTTTATATATAATTATTTAAGATATTTTACATGCGATAAGGCCAAAGAAAGGGCCCGAGATAATACAGACAACTGTGATAATCTGAATTACCCAAAAGGGCTACTAGATGTGATAGATTACATAAAATCCTTGAAAGATACCAAAATTCTGGTAGTTTACTGGTAACCTTAAAACGTTTCCAGTAATATACCCTCCCTTTGCAACCCTACTCCTGTGTGTCATGTTCATTAGGGCACACAATATGAAAACATTTCAAAATGTTTCGTAACAGAAAACAAAAACAATCTATTCTTATTGGACAAGACCACTTTCTTCCAGTTGGTTCCTTATGATCACGACCTTGGTGGGGCTAATGGTGCTGCCTGCTGAGAGAAAGCAAGCAGTTGGATTCTAAGTCTGTGTTCCCTGGGGACCAACGAGATCCCAGGACATTACAAATATCTATATTTTCCAGTTTGTGCTGTCATCGGTGAATATACTTTACATTTCCACCGAACTCCGTTGCTTATCTCAGCTCATTAAATCCACCCTAAACGAGCTAATTGAATTACATGTGTGATCAAGTATCATTTCAAAGGTTCTCTACAATAAATGAGGTATAGACCTCCAGATAATTCGGTTTTCATTTCATCACATTCACAAATCAAGTTCTTTTAACTTTTGTGTCAATCAAAAACACAAGGTCAAACATTATAAAAGCCCATAGAAACACCCCTTCAAATTAGTGGATTTGTCTATTTCAGCCACACCCGTTGCTGACAGGTGTATAAAATCGAGCACACTGTCATGCGATCTCCATAGTCAAACATTGGCAGTAGAATGGACTTGCTGAAGAACTCAGTGACTTTCAATGTGGCACCGTCATAGGATGCCACCTTCCCAACAAGTCAGTCTGTCAAATTTCTGCCCTGCTAGAGCTGACCCGGTCAACTGTAAGTGCTGTTATTGTGAAGTGGAAATGTCTAGGAGCAACAACGGCTCAGCCCTGAAGTGGCAATCAACGTCAGCACAATAACTGTTCGTTGGGAGACCAGGAGAGGAAGCCACTGTAGACTGCTGAGATATGCTCCTGGATGACCAAGCAGATTTCTCATAATAGTATCATAGTGTCATGGAACCTAGTGTTTGTTGAACACAACTCATTTCAGCAGGTCAAGTTCAATAGGCACTAAATGGAAGAAAATGGTCTGAAATAGGAAGGGACTATGGTCCAACAAGAAATAAGTTTTGCTACAGTGTGCCCTAATGAACCCGACCCAAGTGAAGTAGGCCTGTGTTAGTGAATGACATTGTAAAAAACTGTGTACTAGTCTAGGATTAATTGCATCTCTGCATCTGAGGATTGTCTAAGTGGGCCGTCCATCTAACTGAATACTGTCAGCAACAGTGTGTGTGTGTGTGTCCTGAAGCACTCTCTTTCTTTCTCTCGTTAACACGTTTACCTCTGGTCGTGTCTACACTTGACATTTACATGCGACTTCTGCTAACAGAATATGAAGATCACATTGAAAAGACGGGTCTAGATGCACAAAAGTCGCTTTGTGGTCTGATTGTGTTCAGATCTGTCTGACCACTTCAGGAGGTGGCCAGGGATGCACTGTGTGGGGATCTCTCCTCAGTATGGACGCAATCACGCTCCCGAAAGTGCATACAGTGGGCGACGTCATCAGTACTCCTCCCACAAGTCTCCAGAAAATGTGAGTTTTGGGATCGAGAGGCACCTTTTTATTAATGTTGGTGGAAATACACTATATATACAAAAGTATGAGGACTCCCCTTCAAATTAGTGGATTCTACTATTTCAGCCACACCCAATGGTGACAGGTGTATAAAATTGAGCACACTGCCATGCAATCTCCATAGACAAACACTGGCAGTAGAATAGCCTTACTGAAGAGCCCAGTGACTTTCAACGTGGCACCGTCAAGTCAGTTTGTCAAATGTATGCCCTGCTAGAGCTGCCCCAGTCAACTGTAAGTGCTGTTATTGTGAAGTGGAAACGTCTCGGAGCAACAACGGCTCAGCCGTGAAGTGGTAGGCCACACAAGCTCACAGACTGCCAAATGCTGAAGCACATAGCGCTTGCAACACTCACTACCGAGTTCCAAACGGCTTCTGGGAGCAACGTCAGCACAAGAACTGTTCGTCGGGAGCTTCATGAAATGGGTTTCCATGTCCGAGCATCCTCACATAAGCCTAAAATCACCATGCACAATGCCAAGTGTCGGCTAGAATTGTGTAAAGATTGTCGCCATTGGACTCTGGAGCAGTGGAAACACATTCTCTGGAGTGATGAATCATGCTTCACCATCTTGCAGTCCAACAGACGAATCTCGGTTCGGCAGATGCCAGGAAAACGTTACCTGCCCCAATGCTTAGTGCCAACTCTAAAGTTTGGTGGAAGAGGAATGACGGTCTGCGGCTGTTTATCATGGTTCAGGCTAGACCCTTAGTTCCAGTTAAGGGAAATCTTAACGCTACAGCATACAGTGACATGCATACAACAATTCTGTGCTTCCAACTTTGTGGCAACAGTTTGGTGAAGGCCCTTAACTGTTTCAGCATGACATTGCCCACGTGCACAAAGTGAGGTCCATACAGAAATGGTTTGTTGAGATCAGTGTGGAAGAACTTGACTGGCCTGCACAGAGCCCTGACCTCAACCCCATCAAACACCTTTGGGATGAATTGGAACGCTGACTGTGAGCCAGGCCTAATCGCCCAACATCAGTGCCCGACCTCACTAATGCTCGTGGCTGAATGGACGCAAGTGTCACGCCCTGATCTGTTTCACCTGTCTTTGTGATTGTCTCCACCCACCTCCAGGTGTCACCCGTTTTCCCTATTAGTACCTGGGTATTTATTCCGGTGTTCCCTGTTTGTCTGTTGCCAGTTCGTCTCGTCTTGTCAACCAGCATGTTTTTCCGTGCGCCTGCTTTTTCTATTCTCTCTTTTGCTAGTCTTCCCGGTTTTGTCCCTTGCCTGCTTTGACTCTGAACCCGCCTACCTGACCATAATGCCTGCCCTGACCTCGAGCCTGCCTGCCACTCTTACCTCCTGGACTCTGACCTTGTTATGATATTTTGCCTGTCCACGACCATTCTCTTGCCTGCCACTTGGATTATAATAAATACCAGAGACTCGAACCATGTACATCTGGGTCTCGCCCTGTGCCCTCATAGCAAGTCCCTAAAGCAATGTTCCAATATCTAGTGGAAAGCAAAATGGGGGACCAACTCCATATTGATGCCCATGATTTTGGAATGAGGTGTTCGATGAACAGATGTCCACATACATTTGGTCACGTAGTGTTTGTTCTATTAAATTATGTGTTATAGTCTAAAAACGGAAACATGGCACACTACAGTAAGCTATGCTTTATTCACAGTGCATAGCTTCAACTTTGACATTAACAACCTTTCTCTGTTCCTTATAGAAATAGTTTTCTGTGGAGTAACGCAGAATATGAATCCCCAAGGGACTATTCTGCTGATTGCACATAGCGCCATGTAGCCTGAGCCAAAAACAACCAATCAGACTGCAGTGCACAGCACACTGAGACAAATCATAGAATCAGAGAGCACCTTGATGCTGAGTGAGACAAAATTTAGCCAATCGCAGGCCGTATCGGAATATATCATGTAGATGGGAGGTCATTTTTCAAGGCTCTGTACTATAGCTGCCATAATATAATGAACTGTGTGATGACTGGGGGGGCAATAATTTTCTCTGTGGCATTTGGGCTCCTCTGCCATTTTGGAAAACACTTGGCCAGTATTTCTTTGACTTTTCCCTCTGTGGGAGAATCTCTTTAATGAAGCTAGTTCATAGATAGAGTTTCTGCATTCTCATTACAGACAGACAGACAGAGCAGGCAGACAGTGCAGACAGACAGTGCAGATAGTGCAGACACACACACATTGGATGCACACTATGCTCGGGATGCAAAACTACTGGTCATTTATCCGAATAACTGGAATCTATGCTAATTTTGGTAATTTACACTTGAATTAGAGCTGGGCGATATATCGAATCAATTTGATTCATTCTAATCAAGGTTTTGTTATTTTCCTTTTTATGAGCATTTATGTCCGCTTGTTCTGAAGTTATAATTTTAGTCTCTGCTCCTTCGCTCCTCTGTGCTGTGTGCACTTTACCATTTGCACCAGCGATCTGTATATAATGACGAGATACACACGTCTCCACCCTAACAATGTCGGGAAGGCAGGCGACAAGCTTAGATCCAAAATAACCCCATAGAAACGCATTGGGCTTATTTTGGAGAGATCTTACCGAAAGTGAAATCTCTCGCTACGCCTCTTCCTCTATGGTTTACACACACATCAAGCCCCTCCCTCTGCCTCTCACACCAACAAATAGAGGAGAAGTTCACTTTTCTTATGATACCTTTTTATGTCTCAACTACTCAAATTGCGCTAAGAGCAGACACTACCTAAATGAGAGTATCAATGAACATTGATTTTGGAAAACGTATGCTCAGTTTATTGCGCGCAGCATTGAGATACAACGTACCGCTAGCAGCATTTCAGAAAAAGACTAATACTAGCTAGGAAAAGGGAGGTAAAGGCAATAAATAGACCATAATGGCAAAATAATTACAATATAGCAATTAAACACTGGAGTGATGGATGTGCATAAGGTGAGTGTGCAAGTAGAGATACTGGGGTGCAAAGGAGCAAAATAAATAAAATAAATAACAATATGGGGATGAGGTAGTTGGATGGGATATTTACAGAAGACCTATGTACAGGTGTAATGATCTGTGAGCTGCTCTAACAGCTGGTGCTTAAAGCTAGTGAGGGAGATATGAGTCTCCAGCTTCAGTGATTTTTGCAGTTCGTTCCAGTCGTTGGCAGCAGAGAACTGGAAGGAAAGGCGGCTGAAGGAGGAATTGGCTTTGGAGGTGACGAGTTAAATATACCTGCTGGAGCACGTGCCAATGGGTGCTGCTATGGTGACCAGTGAGCTGAGATAAGGTGGGGCTTTACCTAGCAAAGGCTTAGACGAATATGAAGCGAGGGCCAGCCAACGAAAGCATACAGGTCGCAGGGGTGGGTAGTATATGGGGCGGGTAGTATATGGGGCGTTGGTGACAAAACGAATGGCACTTTGACAGACTGCATCCAATTTGAGTACAGTGTTGGAGGCTATTTTGTAAATGACATCGCCGAAGTCAAGGATCGGTAGGATAGTCAGTTTTACGAGGGTATGTTTGGCAGCATGAGTGAAGGATGCTTTGTTGCGAAATAGGAAGCCGATTCAATATTTAATTTTGGATTGGAGATGCTTAATGTGAGTCTGGAAGGAGAGTTTACAGTCTAACCAGACACCTAGTTATTTGTAGTTGTCCACATATTCAAAGAGCGAGTTTTCGCGCTAGCTTGCGACTCTACATCTTATAGGAACGCGCTCACTGACCAAACACACGCACTGTTGTGGATGCAAGGTCCGATCCCACTTCTGACACCAACGTAATAAAACAGGCAGGGAGCAGGTCTCGAACCCTCCACCTTCTAGCCTGAAGCCCAGCGTGCTATCGACTGTGCCCCAAAAGAATGCTCAAGCGGCAGAGTCGATATCTGCGCTTATAAACCTAGGGTCGTTACAGTATGTGGGCTTGAGAGATTTTTGATAAGACCTGTGTTCATTTTCTATAGCCTAATGCCTGGGCTTATTAGTGAATGTGCATTATGCATGGTTCTAGTTAAATTTGTAACAAAAAAGGGCATTTTCATAGACAGACTTGAAAGCCAGATCAGTGATTATTGCAAAAAAAAGCAGGTAAAACTAGTTTGATAAAATAAATTATATTATTAGTGGGTCTTATGGTTGTGGAAGGCTTATATTTAGCCTACGTATAACTTCATAAACCCTGAATAGATTACTGACAGTTTGAAGTGCAGTGTATTTGACCTTTAATTGTACAATGAGAAAACATAAAAACATATATATATTTTTTTAGTGAATATCCCATAAGTTTGAAAAACATCGAGATATGATTTTTAGGCCATATTGCCCAGCCCAAACTTGAGTAACTTTAAAAAATGTATTCATATAAAATATTTTTTTCCCCCCCTAAATCTTTAGATCTGTTTCAAAACTGGCCATGATTTAATAAAAAAAACATCCAATCAAAAAGGACATAGTTTGCAATTAACTCTGCAACTCTTCCAACTATTTACTTTTTTTTCACAACTGCTACCAGTTTGACGCTAAAACATTTACACCAAAGTAATATTGACACAGTAAAATAAATAAAAGCTTGTAAAACATCCTAAACACCAATGTTATTCACTAAGTTTATGGGGTAATGTTAGGGTAAACATTAGGGTAATGTTTTAGAGCTTTGTGATTCGATTTTGTATGTTAAAATGATCATATTTTTATATGTTTTACATGTTATGAAAATTCCATAAAATACTTATAGCATTTGGAATAGCTTCTTAAGTTACTGGTAATATACTACACTGCGCACACACACACACACACACACACACACACACACACACACACACGTAACCGATGTGAAATTGCTAGCTAGTTAGCGGTGTGCGCGTTTCAATCGGTGACGTTACTTGCTCTGAGACCTTGAAGTAGTTGTTGCTGCAGCTTTTGTGGAGCGATGGGTAACGATACTTTGATGGTCGCTGTTGTTGATGTGTGCAGAAGGTCCCTGGTTCAAGCCCAGGCAGGGGTGAGGAGAGGGACGGAAGCTATACTGTTACATTGATGCTGTTGACCCAGATCACTGGTTGGGGGGGGGGGTGAGTGTAACCGATGTGAAACGGTTAGCGGGGTGCGCACTAACAGCGTTTCAATCGGTGACGTCACTCGCTCTGAGACCTTGCTTCGAGGGTGGCTGTTGTCGATGTGTGCAGAGGGTCCCTGGTTCGAGCCCAGGTTAGGTTTAGGTTTAAGTTTAGGTTTTGGGGTTAGGGTTGAGTTAGGGGTTAGGGAAAATAGGATTTTGAATTGGACTGAACTGTGTGTCCCCACAAGGTTAGTTATACAAGACTATGTGTGTATGTGTGACTACTATATGCGTGTGTGAGCAAGCGTAGAGCTCCACGCCTGACCAAGCTGAAAACAAACAGATAATCTACTTTTGGTAAATCTCTAATAGGTCAGTATAACAGATACTTTAAAAAGAAAAGGAAAATCCTTTTCACACTCTAGTAGCTCGGATGCAATCATTTATTCACCTAATCGGTATTATAGATAACCATGTCTGTGTTTTCTCTTTGCTGCTATCCAGAAGGTTGATGAAATGAGTGAGAGACAAAGTGGACAACATGGCTAAGAGTGAAGTAACATTTCAATCAAGGATTAGTATGGCAATGAAAAAATTGGACAGAATACCTACTAGGCAGGTAGCCTCATGGTTAGGGTGTTGGACTAGTAACTGAAAGGTTTCAAGATCAAATCCCTGAGCTGACAAGGTTCTGTTGTTCTACCCCTGAACAAGGCAGTTAATCCACTGTTCCAAGGCTGTCATTGAAAATAAGAATTTGTTCTTAACTGATTTGCCTTGTTAAATAAAGGTAAAAATTCTATATCTAGATAGAAAAGCAATCTAGATACGGAATATGTGCAATTGGTGGTGATATCCTCAGTACTTTAGTATAAACATCAAGGGACAGCCTAGATTTAAGCCTGGACTAAAAAGCAAGCTCTTTGGAGAATCACTCAAAATTCTTAGTCCAGGATTCGGCTTAACATCGGTTTTAAGACCAATAGAATAATCAAGTTGTTACAATGTAGACAAAAAACAGGACTAACAAGATTGTGGAATGTAGGCTTTCTGTCCAATCAATTCTATTAGATAACCACACAGCACAGCCAAATGAACTCTGATTCGTGGACAAACAATACACTATACTAAAGCGGTCATATATAGTAGATGCATAGGCTGTATAGTCTTGTATACTTCTTTCTTATACCATTGCCTTGCTGAATACTTGTTTCTGATTGGCTTGAAGCACTCATAATGCACGGCAATATTCAATGGCTATGAAGTTCATTCTTACATGTACTACAATATGTTTGAGCTGCTTTTGAAAGCAGAAGTCGAATTGAAATAATTATTGGCATTTTTTTATTCCATTTTCATAATAGCAAGCTAGCAGGACTGATGGTTTGGTTAGATAAGCTAGCAAGTTTGATGTTTGGTTACCAAGGCAACTTCTGTAGCTATAGTAAACTTGCTAGCTACTTCCATGGTTGTTGAACACATTTCTAGTGGCAAATGTGTTAAATTATAGCTGTGGTATAAGCGGGATAATCAGCTTGGGGCTCTATGCATTCTCTGGAAAATAAGGTTAGTGGCACTCTGCTAGCGCCTTGTGGCACACCTTCCACGTCATACATTATTTTCCACAGAACGCATAGCCCCTTGATAATTATCCTTTACTTATACAACTATTTTCTGTGCATATTCTTTGCACTTTATAACCCCAAACTCAAATGTCAGGACCATTCACTTGTGCTACATTGCTGAGGCAAAGATTGATTGATTACTTCAATTAATTTGATATAATACAGGAAGGCACAATTTGTAGTCCAATATTTACACATGTATCTGTGTGGGTGTGTGCGTGAGTAAGTGCATGTGTGCTAAGTTGCAGAGAGCAGGTGGTCAGTCCAGTTCAAGTATTCAGCAGTCTGATGGGTTCTATATAGAAACTGTTTCTCAGCCTGTTGGTATCAGACCTCAATGGTGAATAGCTTGTGGCTGCCGTGAGTGAATAGCTTGTGGCTGGCGTGTGGGGTCCTTGATGACACAGTGAGAAAATGAAGGAATATGGCACCACAACAAACCTGCCAAAATTAGGGCCGCCCACCAAAACTCACGGACCAGGAGGGCATTAATCAGAAAGGCAACAGAGACCAAAGATAACCCTGTAGGAGTTGCAAAGCTCCACAGCGGAGATTGGAGTATCGGTCCATAGGACCACTTTAAGCCGTACACCCCACAGAGCTTGGCTTTATGGAAGAGTGACCAGAAAAAAAGCCATTGCCTAAAGAAAAAAATAAGCAACCACGTTTGGTGTTTGCCAAAAGGCATGTGGGAGACTCTCCAAACATATGGAAGAAGGTATTCTGGTCAGATGAGACTAAAATTGAGCTTTTTGGCCATCAAGGAAAATGCTATGTCTGGTGCAAACCCAACACCTCTCATCACCCCGAGAACACCATCACAGTGAAGCATGGTGGTGGCAGCATCATGCCGTGGGGATGTTTTTCATTGGCAGGGACTGGGAAACTGGTCAGAATTGAAAGAATGATGGATGGTGCTAAATACAGGGAAATCCTTGAGGGGAAACCTGTTTCAGTCTTCAAGAGATTTGAGACTGGGACGGAGGTTCACCTTCCAGCAGGACAATGACCCTAAGCATACTGCTAAAGCAACACTCGAGTGGTTTAAGGGGAAACATTTAAATGTCTTGGAATGGCCTCGTCAAAGCACAGACCTCAATCCAATTGAGAATCTGTGGTACGACTTAAAGATTGCTGTACACCAGCGGAACCCATCCAACTTGATGGAGCTGGAGCAGTTTTGCCTTGAAGAATGGGCAGAAATCCCAGTGGCTAGATGTGCCAAACTTATAGAGACATACCCCAAGAGACTTGCAGCTGTAATTGTTGCAAAAGGTGGATCTACAAAGGTTTTTTTTTTTTTGGGGGGGGGGGGGTTGAATAGTTATGTACGCTCAAGTTTTCAGTTTTTTTTGTCTTATTTCTTGCTTGTTTCCCATTAAAAAACATTTTGCATCTTCAAAGTGGTAGACATGTTTTGTAAATCAAATGATACAACCCCGCCCAAAATACATTTTAATTCCAGCTTGTAAGGCAACAAAATAGGAGCGGAGTGAATTGTTTTGCAACCACTGTACATCTCTCCTTGTCCTTCTTCTTCTCTCTACCATGTCTACGCCTCTCTACCTTAATCTCCCTTGTCCAACTCTGTCTCTCTAGACACTTCTGCTTATTTTTCTCCCTCTCTCTCTCTCTTCCTGCTGCCTGGGCTATATAGTGTCTCGCTATATCTTTCTCTCTCACTCTACCACATCTCTCTCCCTCCCTCTCACTCTGTCTCTCTCTCACCCTCTCTTTCTCTCCCTTCATATTTTCCTCCCCCTCTCCCTCACTGCTCCTTGGGGAAGATTGGGAAGGCGTGTCTTTCAGGGCAGCCCTGCGCAGTGGCGGTGACAGGCCCAGGGCCAGCGCTTAATTTGTCAATCGGGAGGTGCAAAAAGTGAGCATGAGAGGGTGGTGACCTAGGGAGTTCTGAGGTACCTTAACGCATGAGAAACAAATATCCCCCTTTATTATAAAGCATTGCATGATATTGTCGCATTGTCGTAGTGGCATAGAGCAGTGTAGTAGAGGCACTTCCAGAAGTTGCACAAATGGGGAACATTTTTAGTAGCCGCGGGTCCGTGAAAAATGTGGCCTTTTATAAAGAAGTTGGCCTTTTATAAACGATTGCAATTCTATGTCATTTTACATTACTGGAGACTTTGGCAGAATCTTTTTTAATACCACACAAATGATCGAAATGACAGGCTACTTTGACACTGACAAACTGAGAATCTGTGCTCAATAAAAACGATCTTGTCTTGAATCCCAACAATAGTCTAGGCCTAGGTGTGTGGAAACACATATTGTAGGCTACATTATGAGGAAGAAACTATAGTCCTAAAAATGCATTCCAGTTTCACTGACTCACCCAATGATGCGCAGCTCACTCGCTGGTGATAGCCGATGCGCTTGTGCCAAAAGCCTCTCTCTTGTTTAACTTTGTAAAACAATATTTGGAAATTCATAATTTTGGTAGCCTAAAGCATATTCTTCTCTGTTCAGCAGGAGCCATTTGCTTTCCAACCTGTGTTTTCCCTTGATTGTATTTGAAATATTGCAAAAGGCCTGTTTTGTCTGCATGCAGTTTTTTCACTGACATATTTGCTGTGCGTTCCGACTATAGACAGACTATTCCTTGTTATTGGGCTACAATCCACAGCTAGGCTATTAAAAAAAAGATTGATAGATCGTCTGTGGCTAAATTATAGGCCTTGTCATGGTAGGCTATTCTGAATGATTTAATTTATTTCTGAACAGAGAGCAGTTATTCTATAACTTTGGCAAATGTATTTCAATTTATCAGGGGTGCTGCCGTTCCTTCAGAACCCGTCGCACGATTCTATAAGGAAATAAATGGTGAAGTGCAACACTGGAGAGATGAAAGTTGCAGGCTCATGTATATCCGAGCAGGGAGGGAGAGAGATCATAGAAAGTGTATCTCATTCTAGTTATGTGAAGGATACTGGCGCACTTCTCACAGCCACAACCATGCGTTTTTATCAAACATAGAGTACAATGTTGTGCAAATTATAAACCTGGGCCAGAGCAACCGGAATCAACTCTTAGAATATTAGGTCCGGGCTGAAAATCTACTTTTTCAAACAATGTTTTTTTGTGGGGGCAGGAAAATTAACGAAAAGGCAACTCGAATGAACATTGATACATTTAGTTAGAATGTATCAATAAGCATTCAAGATTAGATACACCCATTGTATAATTCACAATAACATCACTTACAGTTGACCAGGGCATGCTCAAGCAGGGCAGACATTTGATGAACTGACTTGTTGGAAAGGTAGCATACTATGAAGGTGCCACATTGAAAGTTGGAAATCTTCAGTAAGGCCATTCTACTGCCAATGTTTGTCAATGTTGATTGCATGGCGGTGTGCTCAATTTTACACACCTGTCAGCAATGGGTGTGGCTGAAATAGCCAAATCCACTCATTTGAAGGGGTGTCCACATACTTTTGTATATATATATATATATATATATATATATATATACTGTATATAGATAGACAGAGACAGAGATATAGTATCTTAAATTCGTATATTTTGTATGTTTTTCTGCTATGCGTAAAATGTGGCCGGCTTTGTATTGTAAAATGGCACAATCATTATTTTGATTCAGGTATTTTTGGGGGTTTGGGCTCTATATAGGCCCATTCGTATGAATAAGCTCTAATATGCATATGAGTGTTTCGATTGCATTTTCATTGATGTCAGAGTGGTTAGAGGGACAACAGAGCCCTGAGTACCAGGCCATTAGCAACCTGAAAATCATTCGCGAGTTGGGTACTACTAGCACATGTCCAGAGTGCATAAGAGGAGATTCACGGCCACGTAGAATTTTACTGCGGTCATGACTCATGACTGCCGGTGTGGTGGTAATACGGTCACCGCACCTGCCCTACTCTACCCAGGGAGATAATGTTTTTTTGAAATGACATCATTATTATATTATTTCAACCACTTTTGCCTGTTGGGAAAGATCCCACCTGGGTTATTAGTTTTCATCATGCAAATCATTACTAAACCAAATGCCAAAACACTCACCCTCTTAAGCCATCAATATTGCATAACCCCACTCCTATAATGCCAAAAGCTTTCTGATCCAAAACCTGTTTACACCCCATCCATCCCTGGCGACGGTCCATATGCACCATCCACCCAAACCACTGAGTCATCCTAATCTGAATCCACTACCGCCGGTCCGAGAAAGAAAATAAGCCCTCCCCTACCATCCGACGAATAATTGTTTCGCTAAATCTAAAAAGGGCATACACCCGGCTTATATAATACAGAAGGGAATATCGCTAAAATGCCTAACTGTGTCACAATTTCTCCTCTGGAAACATCTGCAGCAGTGGGGGGAAAAGGACACGGGGGGGGGGGGGGGGATTTGTATGATTTGTAAAAAATGATGTTAACATTTTGGACCATGCATATACAGTAGTCTATGCATGGTCCAAATGATCAGGTATGCTATGAGCCATAAACATTATCACCTGTAGCTCCACTGACGCAGCATAGTGGCTATCAATAAATAGGCTGAAGCATGGGGTTACATTTGGGATCTTAGCTGGATACCAAATATGATCTTTTAACTAGTTAGTGTACTAACTTGCATAAACACAGTGAATAAAAAGTTGGCCTACCTGTTAGGGTAACTTGGGAAATGACGCCCCCTGCCTGTACTTCTCACAGAAACCACTTCATGTCACCCCCTCCAAAATGTTAAAAAAAATCCCTGGTTGCCACTACTCTTGTTCAACAACAAATGGCATCTGTCTCCCAAAATTGTATTTTGAGGTAGGGTGGTGTTTAACCCCAAGTTACCCTAGAATTGACCCATTTAGCCCCACTCTCCTCTATACACTCACGGAATGTTAATGTCATGGTTCAGCACTTCTAAAACCTCAGGGTGTAAAATGGTGGATATTTAGGAGTTGAGAAATAAATCATTTAGTAAAGGAAAACTGGGATCCCCCTCTTTTTAACAATGGCCATTAAAACGGCTGTTTTCCCCACAATTGCAAGAATCGTGTGCATTGACTGCTTATCAGGATGCATGTTTCCCTATGGCACTCGAAACTTGAATGCACCTCGAGAAGAATATTTATCTCGCAATAGAACACACAACAACAAGCCGACTAGGTGAATACATAAACCATTCTACCTATGGGGTTGTCAGATTTTTCTAGTCATTACTTGTTTTGTTTGCAGAGGAAAAGTCAATGTGTACTGTTTTAGCATCTTTAAAATATGTTTGTTGTTCCATATTTTTTTTTTACAGTGGCGGCAATGAATTTACCGCGGCGCAGAGCCACAGCTAAATGACTGCAGCAGAAACATTGCCGTGTCGGTCACTGCCAGTTGTAGTGTTGTATTGTTAGCCAGTCAGCGATTTCCAGTTAGCATGCTAGCCGTGGTGGCTGACTGTGGCTAACTGGCTACACTAGAGCTGCAGACAACGGGTCAGTTGCAGACACCAATAGGGAGGGATAATGTATCGCAAATCGCGGTAGCCGATGCCTGCAAGTATATGCGCACACACACAAACATGTATGTACACACACACACACAAGTACATACACACACATACACACACCAGCGCAAGGAAACACAGGTATGCACGCACACACACACACACACACACACTGACACACATGTCAACCTGGGGTATTCAAAACTACTGCACATCCGCAGCTTCTATGGCAGCAAAAAGCAGGGAGGGGAGTGAGACGCGGAGATCTAAAATTAGGTGGAGAAACGTGAATTTGCCCAGTTTGGCTTCGGGACACTGCAGAAGAATGGCTGGGCATGAGTGGGAAAGAAAGATGTCTCAGTACGCCATTCTGTTGCTGCTGCATTCTCCCTCTCTCAATACTGTAACAATCTGTGGAGGCCTGGCCAGCACTAAAAATATCAGATAGAGAGGATGGAGGGAGACGCACACAGAAACACTGAAAACAGCATTGAGGTGATGAGATGAGTATGGGAGGTTAATCAAGAAAACCAAGGAGAGGAGAACTGAGAAAAAACGTGAAGAAGAGAAAAGAGGAGAGCATGATGAGAGGAGAGGTGAACTGAGGAGAGGAATACGATGCTCTCTTCAAGGATGCCATATTATAAAGGGCTCAGGCTGGGAAAAAAGCTCCCTCCCTTGATGGCAGGAATGGACAGATGGTGTGAGAGAGAGAACGAGGGAGGAGGGAAGGATGGAGGAAACAAATAAACAGCGTGTTAGGGCAGGGAAGTACCCAGCTACTCCTCCTGATCCTCCTCCTCCTCCTTTCCCCCCTCCTCTTCCCCCTATCATCAGTGTCTTCCCATAAAGACCAATATTGCCAGTAGTCTTACCAGGCGAGCTTGAAGCCCTTCATTAGTGCAGAGATAAGCAGCAGCGTTGCTGTCCAATGCCCATAGCGAGGTCTCCCCACTCGGCCAGCCAGTCATTCCTTGGCATGTTGAGTGGCAACAGGGGGGGTAGTCCCGGGGCCCCAGGCCTGTCCGCAATGCCCATGCGAGGGGGAGAGAGAGGGGGGGCTCAACTAGCTCAAAATGCTACAATGTTAACGCTAGCCCTAGCACTACTAAAGCTGTCCTCTGTTGCTGCCTGTCTCGTCCGCTTTCAGCCTCATCTGTGTCTGTGGATGTGTGTGAGCAAGAGTGTGTGTAAGTTTGTGTGTGAGTGAAAGTAAGGTGGCGGCAGCTGCTCACATGCACTCTCCCATATGCAGCAGACTCACTCACTCTCTCCCTCTCTCTCTCTCTCTCAAACTCTGCAGATGAATGCAGAGCTGAGTCCCTCTCCGGGCTGAGGGACCTACTGGGCATGCTCTGTTCCTCTCACATCCGATCCCTCTTGCTCTCTACGAGCTTAGCTCCTCCCACCGACATTACAGCACGGTTTCCCTCTCTCTTACACACACATGCACGCACACCCACACTCACTCACGTCTGTTAGAGTCCGGAATCTCTGAGGATTACAGTCTGTGTGTGTGTGTGTGTGGTGTGTGGCTACAAACTTCAGGCTCAGTCAGTCCTAGCAGCTGGCACTCTAATCTCTTAATGCAGGATAGATGAAGCACACTGTGTGTGTGTGTGTGTGTGTGTGTGTGTGTGTGTGTGTGTGTGTGTGTGTGTGTGTGTGTGTGTGTGTGTGTGTGTGTGTGTGTGTGTTTGTGTCTGAGTGAGTGAGTGAGTGTTAGTGAGAATGAGGGAAACCTAATGTTAATTGTACTATATTATATGCGTATGCGGTGCTTGTATGGATCTGTGGCTGAGAATTTCCGAAACTCACATTTTCACTTTGATAAATCACATTTGTTGTCAGTCAATACTCGTGAGCTTGGGACTATAAGAGGATACTGAGATAATTGTCTTTAAAGTTCTGAACCCGCTTTGGTATAAGTTTTATCCAGTATTCTTTTTAACTTAACAACATGAATTGGGGTATTTAGAATACTATATAAGTAGAGAACATTGAACAGAAAAAGGCTATGTCAATAAAAAATGCAGAAATGCAGATAGAACCTTATGGTCCAAAGTTCTCATTCTGCTAAATGGCCATGTATGACACTTACTGCATGCAGCCTACTCTATGTATTCTCTGTTAATCCACAATACTAACCCAGGGCTCCAGACTGTGACCATTTAGTCGCATGTTGCGACCCTTTGACTTGGCTGTGTGAGTAAAATCTTTAACTGGTCGCATTGTTTTTTTTTATTTATTCATTTAACTAGGCAAGCCAGTTAAGAACTAATTTGTATTTACATTAGCGGCCTACCAAAACGCAAAAAGCCTCCTGCGGGGACAAACACACACATCACAACAAGAGAGACAGCAGAACACTACATAAAGTTGTACGAGACAGCAGTTTGAGTGTTTTTTGGAGCTCGTTCCAGTTTCTATCTGTAGCAAACTGAAAAGAGGAGCGACCCAGGGATGTGTGTGCTTTGGGGACCATTAACAGAATGTGACTGGCAGAACAGGTATTGTATGTGGACACTAGACTGATCCCGATCAAGATTATTTGTGATAACATCAAGGAGAGTAGCCTTTTCTTGGTGTTTGGAGTAATAACTTGTGGGATTGGTAATAATCCGAGAAAGATTGAGGGAATCGCATTGCATTAGGACTTGGTCAGGTGGTTTAAACATGTCCCAGTTTAGGTCAGCTATCAGGACAAATGCATACTTAGTGTAAGAGTCCAGGAGAGAGCTTAGGGCAGGTAGGGTACAGGTCGGTGCTGATGGTGGACAATAACACCACAGCAACAGTCAACAAAGCTTAAGGCATAAAACCAGGTAATCAAATTGTTTGGGGACAGACTTGGTAGAGACAACAGAGCACTGAAGGTGTTCCTTGGTAAAGATTGCCACTCCACCACCTTTGGAAGATCTGTATTGCCGAAAAAAAGTTACAACCAGTAAGGTTAACATCAGTGTACAAAACACTCTTTCTTAAGTAATGACCAACACATTAGACTGAACCAGGTTTTCCTCTAGGACTTTTTATCCCCCCCAAAAACTCCCAGGTCCTTGCCGATGACAAGCATACCCACAACATGATGCAGCTTTAAAATATGATGTGATACTCAGTTATCTGTTGTGTTGGATTTGCCCCAAACATAACACATTGTATTCAGGACATAAAGTTTTACTTTAGTGCTTTATTGCAAACTGGATGCATGTTTTGGAATATTCTGTACAGGCTTCCTTTTTTTCACTCTGTCAATTAGGTTAGTATTGTGGAGTAACTACAATGTTGTTGATCCATCCTCAGTTTTCTCCTATCACAACTATTAAACTCTGTAACTGTTTTAAAGTCACAATTACACTCATGGAGAAATCACTGAGCATTTTTTTTTTCTCTCCGGCAACTGAGTTAGGAAGGATGCCTGATTCTTTGTAGCGACTGAGTGTAATTAATGTGTAATTAATAACTTCACCGTGCTCTTCTTTTTTATTATTTACCCATCACCAATAACATTATGTGCCCTTCTTTCCGTGTCATTGAAAAACCTCCCTGGTCTTTGATTGAATTTGTGTTGAAATTCACTTCTTTACTGAGGGACCACTGAACTGATCAATTAGCTCAGTTGGTCTGGTGTGGTGCCTATAGTTGGGACAAAATCCTGCAGTACCTGCGGCACTCCATGAACAGGGTTGCCAAGTAACAGGGTTGCTTTAGTAACAAAAAAATGAAAATGCTATTGTGTTATTAGAATAATTTTTTAAATGTTAACAAAGACCTTCATAAACACTACCAAATTATTTTTGCGATAGCATATATGAAATGTATTAATTACACTGTAAAACTTCAGCTCCACTATAAGCTTTGTGTTGCTTTGCCATCAGCGTTGTGTCAATGTCATGCTCTACCTGCTACACAGAGCACATTGTTTTGACCATCTTAATTCTGTTGTCCCCTACTGTACTGTACCATAATCACCGATTATGCATAAGTACAATAGCTTTGGTCTAATGTTTTACAAGTACTCATTAAAACTGTTGCTAGTGGTTGCACTAAATGATCCTTTAACTACACAAGTTGTTTACATTGCGAACCTAGCTAGTCAATGTAGCTTGCTAGCTACTAGTTGTAACTTCATGACTTCATAAATCTTGGTAAATTAATCAGTGGTGTATGGTTGAAGCCATATGCAACCTAAATCAAATTAATTTTTCATTATTTTAAATTCACAAGATAAAAGCATGCGTCAGGCGTCAACAATTGAATCTTTGCGATTCTTGCGCTTGGACGCTGCATTGGAAAACCTCCCTGGTCTTTGTGCTTCAATCTGTGCTTGCAATTCACTGCTCAACGGAGGAACCTTACAACTTATTGCAACTTATTATGTGACTTGTTGACCAAATGTTTACTCTTAGCCTCGCCATAACAAAGGGGTTGAATACTTATTGACTCAAGCCAATTAAGCTTTTAATGTTCAATTAATTTGTAAAAATTTAGAAAAACAATTCCACTTTGACATTATGGGGTATTATGTGTGGGTGCCAGTGACACAACATCTAAATTGAACACATCTTAAATAATTCAGGCTGTAACACAACAAAATGTGGAAAAAGTCCAAGAGTGTGCATACTTTCTGGAGGCCTTCGGAAAGTATTCAGACCCCTTGACTTTTTCCACATTTTGTTAAAACTTGCTACAGAGCGCTCAGGTCCTCAAACTGGGGTGAAGGTTCACCTTCCAACAGGACAACGACCCTAAGCACACAGCCAATTCAACGCAGAAGTGGCTCTGGATGTCCTTGAGTGGCCCAGCCAGAGCCCGGACTTGAACCCGATCTAACATCTCTGGAGAGACCTGAAAATAGCTGTGCAGCAATGCTCCCCATCCAACCTGACAGAGTTGAGAGGATCTGCAGAGAAGAATGGGAGAAACTCCCCAAATACAGGTGTGCCAAGCTAGGAGCATAATACCCAAAAAGACTTGAGGCTGTAAATGCTGCCAAAGGTGCTTCAACAAAGTACTGAGTAAAGGGTCTGAATACTTATGTTAATGTAATATTTCCGGGGTTTTTTAAAACTAGTTTTTGCTTTGTCATTTTGGGGTATTGTGTGTAGATTGATGAGTTAAAAAAAACAATTTAATACATTTTAGAATAAGGCTGTAACCTAACAAAATGTGGAAAAATTCAAGGGGTCTGAAAACTTTCTGAAGGCACTGTATTTCTATCTACAACATTCTGAACATTTCATCTTACTAAAAACACCACAGGTCATGGATAGGGTTGCCAAATTCTGGTAATTTCCTCAAATTCCAAGCTGGGTACATCTGGGAATCCTATGATACGCTGTACTTCTGCATTCATGCAGCATGCTGGTAGCAAATTTGGAAAAGCTTGTGTTTCTGTTCAAATCAACAGGAACCTTAAGTGCCAATTTTATATTCAAACTCCTTCCTCACTTGGGTTGAGCTCTGGGACAGAAATTAGCCTTGCTCCCTGCACTATACTCCAAAGGCCAAAGGGTAAAAACTGGAGAGGACGTGCAGAGAGAGAGAGAGAGAGAGAGAGAGAGAGAGAATGACAGTGGGCACTAGGGCTGCCTCCCTTTTTTTCTACACTTGCTCTCTTTCTCTCTTTTCTGCTACAGTCACGTTTTGCTGAGTCACTTTACCCAAAATACACTGGTGCCACAGATGGGCCTGTTGTCATGGAAACCTCCCCAGATGCCACAGGCTCAGGAAGTGCCACGATGACACAGGAAATCAAACCACTCAAAACCAATGACACATGTCACGGACATTCGGGATTTATGAAGGCAAGCCATCATGATCTGGTAAAGGTTAGCAGTATGAAGGTTGCTAGTCTGGTCGATTCCACTGAGAAGACTGCAACACTGATGTACTGTATGTATAGTCTACCATGTAATTACTCTATCACAGTCGTTTCCTAACTTTTTACAACCAAGCACTCCTTTTGAACTTGACATATGACAGTAAGTGGGTTTGAAAATGATTGTATTTTTATGTTTTTTGTTATTGTTTTATACATTGATAATGGATTTGTATTCATTTGACATCTAGTGCCTTCAGAAAGTATTCATACCACTTGACTTATTCCACATTTGTTGTGTTACAGCCGAAATTCCAAATATATATTTTTAAATACTTCTCACCCGTCTACACACAGTACCCCATAATGACAAAGTGAAAACATGTTTTTTTTTTTTTTTTACATTTTAGGAAATACTGAAAATGAAATACAGCAATATCTCATTTACATAAGTATTCAAACCCCTGAGTCAATACTATACTATATAGAAGCACCTTGGCTGTGAATACAGATGTGAGTCTTTTATAGGTAAGTCTCTAAGAGGGGTCTCCAACAGGTAGATCGCTAGCTATGTAGCTCGCTGCCCACCTATGAGTAGTTCACCAATAGATTCTGAGAGTACATTCATTTTTGTCATAAACATAAAGCTTCCAACTACAATCTAATCAAAGCCACATTGACATTATCCCCCTCCTGGTTAGCCACTATTGGCTTTTTTGTTACTTTTTTTTTTTTATCTAACCTTTATTTATCGAGGCAAATTGGCTTTAAACAACAATTAATTTCCAGCGATATTGCTCCTGTTTGTCTATCATTCTGTATGTAACGTTAGTCAGTTAGCGATGCTAATGATAACCGTCTTGTGGGTAAACAGAAAAACTTGCCCCAAAAACCTTCTCAATTAAATGTTAACTGAACTATATACTTACTATTTGTATCAATTGGTTGGCGATTGTTTTGCAAACTCTGCCTTTACATGTGCTGCTGAAGGTGACCTACCAGCAGAAACATCGCTAGATCTACACATTCCTCTCTTGCTACAGTAGCTGCGCAATTAAAGGGGAATTACACTCACAAATCAAAGTGTGTCAGTTCCAGACCTAAAAAAAAAAATTCTTCTGATGTGATTTAACCATTGACATGGACTCAAAACATACATTTTCGTTGTTTCTCTATGAATAATTGTAAAAGTTGACTGTAAGAAGCACTCATCATTTCAAATCGGCTACATGTAATATTAAACAGCATGTAAACACTCTAAATAGGTCATGAGCCATACAGGTAGTCTAAAAAGGAACAAAAAATTAATTATTTAGGGAATATTATTAGACTATTATTTCAAGGCTATAACCTATGAAGAAATACATTGTGAAGCATTTGCAAGTGCGACACAATAGGCTGGCAGGAACATTACGCGCTCAGCATTTAAAACAGCATTTAGTTGTATTAAAACCTTATAGTCTATAAATTGCGTATATAGGCTATGACTTACTTAGAATTAAATCAAAATGAAATGAAACATGCCTTATTAGGCTCAGTCTACAGTGTCTTTGAATTCACTTTGAGTTTGGCCAGATTCTGTGGCTTCAGACTCATGCGATGGTGCCTGGAGAGCAGGCCAGCAGCGGAGAACACCCTCTCCACACATGCAGAGCCACTGGGGATGCTAAAACCCCTTTGGGCCACTTTTTCCAGGCGGGGCAGGGATGAGGAGTTGTCTTTTCAAAAGGTGATAACGTCCTCGTCTGTGTTTCTTCTCATACCTCTCCTCTCGTGTCAAGAGAGGAACGCTGCTGCTGAATGAAGTAGGAGCTGAACATGCAAGGTATTTTGGGCACTTAGTTTTGCTCAGGGGCCGGGTTAGGTGCTGTTGGCACGGCAGATGCAACTGCCGGAGGCGCGCTGATAGCCTCGGTTTCCTTCAAAGGGAGGTTGCATATCTCTCCACCACCTCATCCCTGATCACCCACTCAGTTTTAAACCTGGGGTCCAGGACGGTTCCTAGGACGAGATGTTTATCATTATAGTACCGCCTTTACCGGGTGAAGACGTCATCTGATAAGTGTTTCTGCGTAAGCAGCAATGTCTATGAGCTGAGACACGGTTTCTTTCAACAGTTTCTTTACTTCCAACACGGCAGGAAGAATTATGCCCAGGTTTCCCAACTCTTTTTGTATATTATCGGTGAGGTCGGCTAGTGGTGTCAGTACCTCCACCAGGAACTGTAGCCAACGCACTTTGTTTAGGGCGAGTTTTTCATCATCGGAGGTAGACTTAAAAAAATGTTTTGCCACAATGTGTCTCTTTCAAACAACTTCAACAAAAATGCAATCATGCGTATTTAGCTGTTTTATCTTGTCATGCAGGCAGTTGTGGGACGCACTCCCAAATCTGTCACTTTCCTCTGTGTTCAATGTACTCTTCCTAACACTTTTCACGAGTTTCCCCACTTTCTGAATCAGTCCACTAACCTCATACTGCATGTTAATGGCAACCTTTGTTGTGAGCTGAAGCATGTGAATTGGGCACAGTAAATGGAGATTTGATTTACCATTACGTCCACGTTTTTGGCTATATGTTCAATTTGGAACTATGAGAGCGCAGGTGGTGCCCCTTCCTCCGTGTCGGATGCCTCATCTTCCTCCTGTCCGTCATCATTGGTCTCCTCTAAACCAGGTAGGTTGAGGGCCTTGACCATGTTGCTTGCGCTGTTAGTCACCACTCGTTTTACTTGCCGCTGCACGTTCCAGTTCCTCAGGACACTTTAATATTTTAGGTAAAAGGCCTCTGCTGTGTGGTGTCCTTGTATGTGCTCGGCGCTCAACAAAACCTTGTGACCTTTATTTACTTTCCATCAATGAAACTGGCGACAATCTCCAGGAAACTGTCCCTTTCTGCTAATCCAAATGTCAGTTGACACAACAAAACCATCACTGAGTTGCAATACTGTAGGTCTCTCAGATTGGCATCCATTTCTTGCAGGGCATAGGGCATGATGGTGTCTCAGACCGTACTATAGCAAGGCAGTGTGTAGCCTGGTTGAGCTGCACTTGCAGAGTACCGCATCCCTTCCCATTCTCCCCTAGTTAGGGGCTCATAGTCCAAGTAAACCATTTTAAAAGAAAGCCTCATCCAATTGCCTGTTTCTCACTCGCAACACTTCTGGGGCTTTATGTGCAGAAGTTTGTTGCGGCTGTGTCTCTTTTTCTATAAATACAAATACAAAGCTTAATTACCCTAATGATAGCTTATCTTCAATTAGTACCTAACTAAGACGAGACAAAGACCTGGATATACAGTGGGGCAAAAATGTATTTAGTCAGCCACCAATTGTGCAAGTTCTCCCACTTAAAAAGATGAGAGGCCTGTAATTTTCATCATAGGTACACTTCAACTATGACAGACAAAATTAGATTTTTTTTTCCAGAAAATCACATTGTAGGATTTTTTATGAATTTATTTGCAAATTATGGTGGAAAATAAGTATTTGGTCACCTACAAACAAGCAAGATTTCTGGTTCTCACAGACCTGTAACTACTTCTTTAAGAGGCTCCTCTGTCCTCCACTCGTTACCTGTATTAATGGCACCTGTTTGAACTTGTTATCAGTATAAAAGACACCTGTCCACATGTCCACAACCTCAAACAGTCACACTCCAAACTCCACTATGGCCAAGACCAAAGAGCTGTCAAAGGACACCAGAAACAAAATTGTAGACCTACACCAGGCTGGGAAGACTTAATAGGTAAGCAGCTTGGTTTGAAGAAATCAACTGTGGGAGCAATTATTAGGAAATGGAAGACATACAAGACCACTGATAATCTCCCTCGATCTGGGGCTCCACGCAAGATCTGACCCCGTGGGGTCAAAATGATCACAAGAACGGTGAGCAAAAATCCCAGAACCACATGGGGGGACCTAGTGAATGACCTGCAGAGAGCTGGGACCAAAGTAACAAAGCCTACCACCAGTAACACACTACACCGCCAGGGACTCAAATCCTGCAGTGCCAGACGTGTCCCCCTGCTTAAGCCAGTACATGTCCAGGCCCGTCTGAAGTTTACTAGAGAGCATTTGGATGATCCAGAAGAAGATTGGGAGAATATCATATGGTCAGATGAAACCAAAATATAATTTTTTGGTAAAAACTCAACTCGTCGTGTTTGGAGGACAAAGAATGCTGAGTTGCATCCAAATAACACCATACCTACTGTGAAGCATGGGGGTGGGAAACATAATGCTTTGGGGCTGTTTTTCTGCAAAGGGACCAGGATGACTGATCCGTGTAAAGGAAAGAATGAATGGGGCCATGTATCGTGAAATTTTGAGTGAAAACCTCCTTCCATCAGCAAGGGCATTGAAGATGAAACGTGGCTGGGTCTTTCAGCATGACAATGATCCCAAACACACCGCCCGGGCAACGAAGGAGTGGCTTCGTAAGAAGCATTTCAAGGTCCTGGAGTGGCCTAGCCAGTCTCCAGATCTCAACCCCATAGAACATCTTTGGAGGGAGTTGAAAGTCCATGTTGCCCAGAAACAGCCCCAAAACATCACTGCTCTAGAGGAGATCTGCATGGAGGAATGGGCCAAAATACCAGCAACAGTGTGAAAACCTTGTGAAGACTTACAGAAAATGTTTGACCTCTGCCATTGCCAACAAAGGGTATATAACAAAGTATTGAGATAAACTTTTGTTATTGACCAAATACTTATTTTCCACCATAATTTGCAAATAAATTCATTCAAAATCCTACAATGTGATTTTCTGGATTTTTTTTCTCATTTTGTCTGTCATAGTTGAAATGTACCTATGATGACAATTACAGGCCTCTCTCATCTTTTTAAGTGGGAGAACTTGCACAATTGGTGGCTGACTAAATACTTTTTTTGCCCCACTGTAAGCCTAACCTGACAAGTATCCAACTTTACTATAGGCAGTAATCGGCGTGATAATGCATTGACATTTATTTTATTGTCATTTGATCTCCCCCAAAACATGAATGGCCTTTCAATTATTCTAATATTAATAATAAACAGGGATAGATCATGGAACCAAATGCTGTTGTTTTTCTTCTATAGGTAGTCCCAAAGAACATCTAAAGAGATCTGATTTTGTAGTTTATAAATACCTTCCTACAGAGAAACTTAGCTAACTACCCACCTTGCTCCTTTCTGTTACCTTGTGCACTTAGGAAACCATCATGCTTTCGGGATACAGTGGGGCAAAAAAGTATTTAGTCAGCCACCAATTGTGCAAGTTCTCCCACTTAAAAAGATTTTCCCCAACATAACGCCTTTTATTCAGGACAAAAAAGTTAATTTCTTTGCCATTTATTTTTGCAGTATTACTTAAGTGCTTTGTTGCAAACAGGATGCATATTTTGCAATATTATTTTTAATACTATACAGGCTTCCTTCTTTTTACTTTTAGGTTAGTATTGTGGAGTAACTACAATGTTGTTGATCCATCCAAAGTTCTCTCATATCACAACCATTAAACTCTGTAACTGTTTTAAAATGACCAATAGCCTCATGGTGAAATCTCTGAGCAGTTTCCTTCTTCTCCTTAATCTCAAATGACGCCTGTATCTTTGTAGTGACTGGGTGTATTGATATACAGTGCCTTGCGAAAGTATTCGGCCCCCTTGAACTTCGCGACCTTTTGCCACATTTCAGGCTTCAAACATAAAGATATAAAACTGTATTTTTTTGTGAAGAATCAACAACAAGTGGGACACAATCATGAAGTGGAACGACATTTATTGGATATTTCAAACTTTTTTAACAAATCAAAAACTGAAAAATTGGGCGTGCAAAATTATTCAGCCCCTTTACTTTCAGTGCAGCAAACTCTCTCCAGAAGTTCAGTGAGGATCTCTGAATGATCCAATGTTGACCTAAATGACTAATGATGATAAATACAATCCACCTGTGTGTAATCAAGTCTCCGTATAAATGCACCTGCACTGTGATAGTCTCAGAGGTCCGTTAAAAGCGCAGAGAGCATCATGAAGAACAAGGAACACACCAGGCAGGTCCGAGATAATGTTGTGAAGAAGTTTAAAGCCGGATTTGGATACAAAAAGATTTCCCAAGCTTTAAACATCCCAAGGAGCACTGTGCAAGCGATAATATTGAAATGGAAGGAGTATCAGACCACTGCAAATCTACCAAGACCTCTAAACTTTCAGCTCATACAAGGAGAAGACTGATCAGAGATGCAGTCAAGAGGCCCATGACCACTCTGGATGAACTGCAGAGATTTACAGCTGAGGTGGGAGACTCTGTCCATAGGACAACAATCATTCGTATATTGCACAAATCTGGCCTTTATGGAAGAGTGGCAAGAAGAAAGCCATTTCTTAAAGATATCCATAAAAAGTGTTGTTTAAAGTTTGCCACAAGCCACCTGGGAGACACACCAAACATGTGGAAGAAGGTGCTCTGGTCAGATGAAACCAAAATTGAACTTTTTGGCAACAATGCAGAATGTTATGTTTGGCGTAAAAGCAACACAGCTGAACACACCATCCCCACTGTCAAACATGGTGGTGGCAGCATCATGATTTGGGCCTGCTTTTCTTCAGCAGGGACAGGGAAGATGGTTAAAATTGATGGGAAGATGGATGGAGCCAAATACAGGACCATTCTGGAAGAAAACCTGATGGAGTCTGCAAAAGACCTGAGACTGGGACGGAGATTTGTCTTCCAACAAGACAATGATCCAAAACATAAAGCAAAATCTACAATGGAATGGTTCAAAAATAAACATATCCAGGTGTTAGAATGGCCAAGTCAAAGTCCAGACCTGAATCCAATCGAGAATCTGTGGAAAGAACTGAAAACTGCTGTTCACAAATGCTCTCCATCCAACCTCACTGAGCTCGAGCTGTTTTGCAAGGAGGAATGGGAAAAAAATTCAGTCTCTCGATGTGCAAAACTGATAGAGGCATACCCCAAGCGACTTACAGCTGTAATCGCAGCAAAAGGTGGCGCTACAAAGTATTAACTTAAGGGGGCTGAATAACTTTGCACGCCCAATTTTTCAGTTTTTGATTTGTCAAAAAAGTTTGAAATAGCCAATAAATGTCGTTCCACTTCATGACTGTGTCCCACTTGTTGTTGATTCTTCACAAAAAAATACAGTTTTATATCTTTATGTTTGAAGCCTGAAATGTGGCAAATGGTCGCAAAGTTCAAGGGGGCCGAATACTTTCGCAAGGCACTGTATATATATTTTTTACACCTACCAATCAGTGGCCTTCTTTGCGGGGCATTGAAAAACCTCCCTGGTCTTTGTGGTTGAATCTGTGCTTGAAATTCACTACTTGATTGTGGGAACTTACAGACAATTGTATGTGTGGGGTATAGAGATGGGGTAGTTATTCAAAAATCATGATAAACCACTATTATTGAACACATAATGAGTTCATTCAACTTATTATGGGATTTGTTAAGCACATTTTTACTCCTGAACTTATTTAGGCTTGCCACAACAAAGGGGTATTGGGTATACATACGTATTGTGTATAGATCACTGACACAAAATCACAATTTAATACATTTTAAAATGTAGGCTGTAATACAACAAAAGGGGTATGAATACTTTATGAAAGCACTGTAGTTAGCAACATTGACTGATGACTTGAACGTCCCCAAAAAACTTTCCACTGGTACCAAATCAAATCAAATGTATTTATATAGCCCTTCGTACATCAGCTGATATCTCAAAGTGCTGTACAGAAACCCAGCCTAAAACCCAAACAGCAAGCAATGCAGGTGTAGAAGCATGGTGGCTAGGAAAAAGGATGTATAAACTCCTGTGAATACAATGCAGTCCTACCTGTAACAACTGATCTGGGTTACATTTAGCCCCAGTAACACTAAAGTGTTATTATTATCTTTAGACAGCAGTGAAGAGAGGGAAACTGATGCAATACGAAATATAGGGAAGAAAGAGAGAGCCCTAGGGGCGGACTTGTGAATCGAACCCCTGTCTTTTGGTGTGATGTGTGGTCCGGACAGAACTGTTGTATGTCTTGCAAGGGGACTGTGCTAGCCAGCTTACAGTGCTGCTGTACATTTAGTGTAATTATAGTCCTGATGTGGGTCTGTTTTTTTCCTATGTTGGTCTCTGGTGACGTGGCTGAGCTCACTGTCAGCCCAGTGCTCCCCCCCACAGACACAGCTATTTCTGTGCACACACAGCTTCCTGTGCTTTGAGCAGCACAGCAGGGAAAAAACACAAAACTACCATACTTGTATACACATGTGCACAGGTACACACACACACACACACACACACACACACAAAGCCAGAGCTCACAGGGCCAGGCCACAGAGTGCCTCACACTGACCCTCCTTCCCCTCTATCACCTTATTTGGTATTTTTAGCCACATGCTGCTTGATACCGGTCATCCAATGAGTAGGCGGCGTGATGGGTCAGGTGACAGGCGTGTCTGTCAGGCTTGGTTAGCATCTGACCACGAGCCGCTAGGCTGTGGTGCTAATCCCTTAGCCTAGCATCTGCTCTTCTACAATCTGTACTGGGCCTCCCATAGAAAGGCTGTCACTTCTCCAGGGTGAAGTTTCCCTTAGGTACAGATCTAGGATCAGCCACCGCCAATCAGCCTCCGCTAACCTAAACCATTAGTTAGGGAAATACAAAACTGACCCAAGGTCAGCATCTAGGGGAAACTCCACCTTACTCCGGTTGTCACCACTCAGCACAGCACACAGTTTCTCTCACGACACTACTAACACATTAAAGTGAAGCTACCAAGACATTAGTAATTCTGGAAGGCTATAATTAGCATCCTAATTATACGCTATCTAGCACCTTCATCTAAATGAGCACATCAAAGTCAGGGGAGGAGAGGCTGAGGGAAGTAGTGTGAGATGGAGAGGGGAGTTAAGTGAAAGACAAGAAAAGAAAGTGATCGGCCAGCATGAGAAAGAGAGAAACGTGAACAGTTGGCCGGAGCTTTAACTCTTTCTCCTCGTAAACCTCTTAGCTTTTGTCTGGCTGTGCATGTGTTCTTTGCCTGTATAAGTTCTATGAGCATGCCTATGTGTGCTGTGTAGGCACAGTGCCTTCGGGAAGATATTAAGACCCCCTTGACCCCTTGACATTACAGCCTTATTCTCAAATTGATTATATTGTTTCAATCTACACACCATACTCCATTATGACAAATAAAAAAATGGTTTTTAGAACTGTTTGCTAGTTTGTTAAAAAAAAACAGAAATATTAAATTTACATAAGTATTCAGACCCTTTACTCAGTACTTTGTTGAAGCACCTTTGGCAGTGATTACAGCATCAAGTCTTCTTTGGTATGATGCTACAAGCTTGGCACACCTGTATTTGGGGAGTTTCTCCCATTCTTGGTCACCTCCCAGGCCAAGGCCCTTCTCCCCCAATTGCTCACTTTGGCCGGGCGGCCAGCTCGAGGAAGAGTCTTGGTGGTTCCAAACGTCTACCATTTAAGAATGATGGAGGCCACTGTGATCTTGGGGACCTTCAATGCTGCAGAAATGTTTTCGTACCCTTCCCCAGATATGTGCCTAGACATGATCCTGTATCGGTGCTCTAAGGACAATTCCTTCGACCTCATGGCTTGGTTTTTGCTCTGACATGCACTTTCAACTGTGGGACCTTATATAGACAGATGTGTGCCTTTCCAAATGACGTCCAATCAATTTAATTTACCACAGTTGGACTTTAATCAAGTTGTAGAAACATCTCAAGGAGGATCAATGCAAACAGGACGCATCTGAGCTCAATTTCGATTCTCATAGCAAAGGGTCTGAATACTTACAGTGCCTTGCGAAAGTATTCGGCCCCCTTGAACTTTGCGACCTTTTGCCACATTTCAGGCTTCAAACATAAAGATATAAAACTGTATTTTTTTGTGAAGAATCAACAACAAGCGGGACACAATCATGAAGTGGAACGACATTTATTGGATATTTCAAACTTTTTTAACAAATCAAAAACTGAAAAATTGGGCGTGCAAAATTATTCAGCCCCTTTAAGCTAATACTTTGTAGCGCCACCTTTTGCTGCGATTACAGCTGTAAGTCGCTTGGGGTATGTCTCTATCAGTTTTGCACATCGAGAGACTGACATTTTTTCCCATTCCTCCTTGCAAAACAGCTCGAGCTCAGTGAGGCTGGATGGAGAGCATTTGTGAACAGCAGTTTTCAGTTCTTTCCACAGATTCTCGATTGGATTCAGGTCTGGACTTTGACTTGGCCATTCTAACACCTGGATATGTTTATTTTTGAACCATTCCATTGTAGATTTTGCTTTATGTTTTGGATCATTGTCTTGTTGGAAGACAAATCTCCATCCCAGTCTCAGGTCTTTTGCAGACTCCATCAGGTTTTCTTCCAGAATGGTCCTGTATTTGGCTCCATCCATCTTCCCATCAATTTTAATCATCTTCCCTGTCCCTGCTGAAGAAAAGCAGGCCCAAACCATGATGCTGCCACTGTTTGACAGTGGGGATGGTGTGTTCAGCTATGTTGCTTTTACGCCAAACATAACATTTGGCATTGTTGCCAAAAAGTTAAATTTTGGTTTCATCTGACCAGAGCACCTTCTTCCACATGTTTGGTGTGTCTCCCAGGTGGCTTGTGGCAAACTTTAAACGACACTTTTCATGGATATCTTTAAGAAATGGCTTTCTTCTTGCCACTCTTCCATAAAGGCCAGATTTGTGCAATATACGACTGATTGTTGTCCTATGGACAGAGTCTTCCACCTCAGCTGTAGATCTCTGCAGTTCATCCAGAGTGATCATGGGCCTCTTGGCTGCATCTCTGATCAGTCTTCTCCTTGTATGAGCTGAAAGTTTAGAGGGACGGCCAGGTCTTGGTAGATTTGCAGTGGTCTGATACTCCTTCCATTTCAATATTATCGCTTGCACAGTGCTCCTTGGGATGTTTAAAGCTTGGGAAATCTTTTTGTATCCAAATCCGGCTTTAAACTTCTTCACAACAGTATCTCGGACCTGCCTGGTGTGTTCCTTGTTCTTCATGATGCTCTCTGCGCTTTTAACGGACCTCTGAGACTATCACAGTGCAGGTGCATTTATACGGAGACTTGATTACACACAGGTGGATTGTATTTATCATCATTAGTCATTTAGGTCAACATTGGATCATTCAGAGATCCTCACTGAACTTCTGGAGAGAGTTTGCTGCACTGAAAGTAAAGGGGCTGAATAATTTTGCACGCCCAATTTTTCAGTTTTTGATTTGTTAAAAGAGTTTGAAATATCCAATAAATGTCGTTCCACTTCATGATTGTGTCCCACTTGTTGTTTATTCTTCACAAAAAATACAGTTTTATATCTTTATGTTTGAAGCCTGAAATGTGGCAAAAGGTCGCAAAGTTCAAGGGGGCCGAATACTTTCGCAAGGCACTGTATATCAATAAGGTATTTCTGTTTTGAATTTTTAATAAATGTGCAAAAATGTCTAAAAACCTGTTTTCACTTCAACATTATGGGGTATTGTGTGTAGATTGCTGAGGATTTTTGTTTATTTCATCAATTTTAGAATAAGGCTGTAACGTAACAAAATGGAAAAAGTCAAGGGGTCTGAATACTTTCCTTAAGGCACTATATGTGTGTATCTGTGTGTCTGTATCTGTGTGTCTGTGTGTGTCTGTCTGTGTGTGTGTGTGTGTGTGTGTATCTGTGTGTCTGTGTATCTGTCTGTGTGTGTGTGTGTGTGTGTAGAGGGATTCAGATCACCCTGGTCAGCTGCATTCTGCAGTAGGGTGGTGATGAATCATCAGACATGGTAATATGACACCTCACTGCTGCTGCATCCCTGAAGCCCTCTACCTCCTCAGAGCCTCCAAACAACACTCTGACCTCTGAACAGAGAGCCGTGGACACACAGAGACATGCACACACACACACGTTTGCATACATGCTCTTGCTCTCTCTCAAACACACACGAGACACAGAGACACACACTTATGCAATCTCTCTCACACGCACACACACACACATCTAGTTCTCGTGGAATTCACCTGGAAATCTCTGTTTCCCTGGCGAGAGAGGGATCTGGGTGCCATATAAGTGTGTCGGGGCATTTTTCAAAGGGGCTTGGCCAAATAGATCAGCTGAGGAGAACAAACCAATGGCCTGGTTCTGCTTTTCTGGCCCTCTCAACCTTTCTTTCTCACCATGTCAAGAGTGAGCAAAGCTGTCATCAAGGAAAATAGTAAAAAATAAATTAAAAACCCTGTAATGAGCAGGTGTGTCCAAACTTTTGACTGATACTATATAGATACTAGACCCCCAAAAAATCTTGATCGACCAAACAATGTAAATGACACTAATGTAAAAATTGCCTTTACTGTTCAGCACAACTGAAAATGACTACACCGTGTTCCATGTTTTCTGTGATAACGTCTTAAACCAGAAACATTTGTTAATGGCCCTTATAGAGCTGAGACCTAATCATAGTCAATAGTGCCTAATTAATTCAGGCAATGAGCGAGGCGCCTTAGCACATGGCTAAAGATAAGCATAGGCACACAAGGTTTTTAATGAAGACAGGTCCAGAGCAATGATGTATACAAAAATCATTGGCCCAGACTGAATCAGTGAAATGAAACAATAGTGAATCAGAACAATACATATACCGTTTTATTCATTAGTGGTTGCGGTTACATTTCAGGTTGGGACTGGGGATGATAAAATGAAACCAGTGTTTAAAAAGGTATTTTCTAGTTTAAAAAGATACGACTTGTGTGTGGTCTCAACATCAAGCGAGCGCAGCATCTAAGAGGGTCTCTGTTGAAGCACTGCTTCTTCTACGGCTTTAAAATGTCATTGGTTTGACCTTTTCATTTATTTTTTCCCCCCTTTCCTTCCCCTCTTCTCCCTTCTCTCTGCTATCTCTCTAAGCGGCTTCCTTTCATTGGGACTCACTCTTGTTTGTCCCATGAAGTTTACCTCTCAGGCTTTACTGCTTTTCCCTACAATGGACAATACAGTTCCATTCTATTCTATTCTGCACAGATCACAAAAGCCAGAATAGGTGAAAGCAATCGGGAACGCCTTCTGCTCTTACCTGTTAAATGTTTTAACAATCAGGGCAGATGAAGGAAAGGAGAGGAGGAGGATGCTACTTTATAGACTATTGAGCTGCACCTTGTGTACTGTGACCAGCTCCTATTCCTGTGATGACGTATTTATGTGTGAGACAGTCTGGCCCAGAAGAGGGCGCCAAAGGCCAGGGTGTCTCCTTTCATCTGTCCCTCTCTCCTCCTGAGCATCTAGGGTTAGGGTTAAATTGTCCCTAGACAATAATCTTGGGTCAGTTTAGATTTTTCCCTTCTAGTGATTAAGGTTAGGATTGGGGGTGGGGAGGGGGAGGGGCAGGGGAGGCTGATCTGTAACTACAAGAAACCTCACCTCGGAGCTACCTCTCTCCTTCTGAGGCCCGGTGGCTGACACTTAAGGTCAAAGGGTCATAGGTCAGGGTTTGGGGACCCTGGTTGGCAGGGGCTGTATAGGGTTCAGTCAGATGTTCTGTTGTGTTGTGTTGTGTTGGCGAGTCTTGAGCACTTCAGAGTCGATCCAGGGATGCATGATTATAAGACTGTTTGAGGAGACTGAATAATAATATAACAATAAAATAATGTTTTATTTTTTATTTTTTACCTTTATTTCACTAGGCAAGTCAGTTAAGAACCAATTCTTATTTTCAATGACGGCCTAGGAACAGTGGGTTAACTGCCTTGTTCAGGGGCAGAATGACAGATTTTTACCTTGTCATTGGGTCTCACTCTCGTTTGTCCCATGAAGTTTACCTCAGGTTTTATTGCTCTTCCCTACAATGGACAATACAGTTCCATTCTATTCTATTCTGCACAGATCACAAAAGCCAGAATAGGTGAAAGCAATCGCGAACGCCTTCTGCTCTTACCAGTTAAATGTTTTAACAATCAGGGCAGATGAAGGAAAGGAGAGGAGGAGGACGCTACTTTATAGACTATTGAGCTGCACCTTGTGTAGCATGTGTACTGTGACCAGCTCCTATTCCTGTGATTGTAGTACACAAGGCCACAGATAACCTTAATACAACACACAGACATACTGGAAGGTGGGCTCGCATGCTCGAGAATTGTAATAAAATATTACTTCAACTTTGAATAACCATTCTGGTGCTTCCACTATGAACACTCTCTCTCTGACGAGCACGGCTCTGCCTATCAACAAGACTATGTTCAAACACTCACAAACATGTACGCTTAGGTCGTCCAAGGTGAAACAGCACCTGGACCTTACAAAACACCAGAAACAGCCAGCTCGACAAATTGAAAAGGCTGAAAAGTCTTCACCCAAATGAGAGGTAGTTTGTCCGGCAGCTAAAACAATGGTGTTTTCACCACCTTGGAGCAAAAGTCATGATTCAGCAACTATCTTTTAGCACATTCTCAGCACAAAAAAAAAACAGTTTTTTTTTTTTTTTTTTTTTTTTTTTTTTACTAGTGTCACACCTGTAAGAAAGCAAAATAAGATGTTTTAGAGTTATAAAAAAAACTATTGTTTTCGGGGGGTGAATACTCATTCTGATATCATGGCACTCAATTCATAATTCAAAGGACAGCACCACTCAACACATTCATTCGTCCAGTTGTATTCAAGCCATTTAGCAGATGCTTTTACTTAAAACGACTTGGTCCCAGGAATCAAACCCACTATCCTGGCAATGCAAGAGCCATGCTCTACCAACTGAGTCACAAAGGACACCACGGCAATCGAATGTAAATAAATAGGGCTGTAACAATACCAGTATCACAATATTTTTTTCCATGGGCGAAAAGGAAAACACGAAGCAGACCGAACTCTTTGGTCCTTAAAAAAACAGCTGTATGTAAAATATTGTGGGCTATAGATTGGAAAATAAATGCACGTGACTCTGGATGACAACACAATGATGTTTTGGTTTCCAACATTCGGGCTGTTTTCCTAAAGAAGGTAAATCTGCTTCGTGTTTCGTTTCCTTGCCACGATACTAATGGAGTATCGCGATACTGGTATCTTTCCCGGCCCTATAAATAAACTGTGAATGACATATCCAAATGACCTGGTAAAGACCCTTACCAAGGTGCACTATCATTAAGTACACACAACACATATACAACAATAACACAACAGCCATGAGCTAATATGAACCTGCTCATTCAAATCCAAAACACCTTTGTAGTCTCTGTCCACATCTTGTGGTACGGTGCGCCTCCGTAGTAAAACCACAAATCAATAAAAACACAATACCAGCACGCGTCTTTGTGTTAACTATCGCTCATGGCTCAACAACAACTCAACAACTTGTATTCACCTCATCAAGAACAATATATTGATAATACAGCAAATAGTACATTGCACAAAGAAAGGTAGACATACACTCAGCATCACTTGAACAGCTTTCTCTGAACTAACACCATAACAGGTCTAAGCCTCAGAACAGTCCAGTAAAGTGAGTGAGTTGTTCTGTGCCGCAAATCAGTAATTCATCAACCTCAGTCCTGGGGACCCACCCAACTGCACATTTTTGTACCAGCCCAGCACTTGACCTGCTGGATTCAACTCATCCACTGACCATCGAGCCCTCGATGAGTTGAATCCGCTTGGTTAATGCTGGGCTGGGATAAAAATGTGCAAGTCCTGTGGGTCCCATAGCAGAAAGAAAGATAGAGCGAGAGAGAGAGAGAGACAGAGACCGAGAGAGAGATGGGGGGTTGCTACTCACTTGACCCTGCGGAAGGCCAGTTTCCTCCTCAGTGAACCCCCCCAGCCCTGCCTGACCCCAAGGCCACAGAAGATCTGACTACTTAGCGAGCCACTCTGGACCATGGTGACTGTCCTCCTACCCCCCAGAGCTGTCACTCCTGGTCAATGGAGCCCCCGCCCAAAACAGGAAGTCTGGTGGTGCCGACACAGGGGGGTCCGGAACATGCGCCAGGTTTTGATCTAATAAAGATGCATCCCTCAGGCGATCTTATGTCTTTTTTCTCTCCAGATTCCAAAAAGCATCCTAATCTCTTTCCTAACTCCCTCTCACTATCTCACACACACACTCCGTTAGTACCCCACTACCGCTATCCCACTTTCATTCCCTCTCTCAATTTCTCGCTCACACAAACACTCTCTCAGCTCCTCTATATCTCTCGCTCTCTCTCTCACTCTCTGCCCTCTCCTAAGGTGACCCACTTCCTGATTCTCTCCGTCTTCTGCCTCTCTCCACCTGCTCTGCTCAGCGCTGCTGGCGTATAGTACCCTGTACCTGTATACCTGGCTGTAGCTATAGCCCGATGTGCAGTGTGTGGATGATTCTCCCCATGGGAACGGCCTGCCTGCCTAGACAATCACCACATAATTAATGAGCTGTCCACTGGGGAGGGGGAGCAGAGGGAGAAGGGGATAGGAGCTGGGGAGTTAACTATGAGGGAGTGTGTGCAGTGCTCAATGTCCCCCCCCATAGGGAAGTTCCTGCAGGTGTTAAGTAATGCAGGGGGTTGGGTGGGTGTGTGTGTGTGTGTGTGTGTGTGTGTGTGTGTGTGTGTGTGTGTGTGTGTCAGCTCCTCAGAGGAGGAAGGGGAGGACCATCCCACTCAGTGAATTTAATAAAAATAAAAATTGAAACGTTCAAAAAGTTATCCTTTTTAGATAAAACTATACTAAATATTTTCAAGTCAACAAATAACGGATTAAAACACACTGTTTCGCAATGAAGGTCTACAGTAGCCTCAGCAGCATTCTGTAGAGTAGCACCATGGTGTACAGAGGACAGTTAGCTTTTATCCTCCTCTGGGTACATTTACTTCCAAACAAAACCTAGGAGGCTCATGGTTCTCACCCCCTTCCATAGACTTACATAGTAATTATGACAACTTTCGGAGGAAGCCCTCCAATCTTACAGAGCTCTTGCAGTATGAACGGACATGATTTCTGAGAATTCATCTAGAAATGAAAGCATAAGTTACAGCTTGCTAGCACTGCAGTGTATAAAGTGTGGTGAGTAGTTGACTCAAAGAGAAAGACAATAGTTGAACAGTTTTGAACAAATTAACTTCCTCAAAAATTAAGGAGAAGCAGCAGAGAGCGAGAGGTATATTTCGTAGTATTTTTTTTTCTTCATAGTTTTACCTTTCACCTACTTAGCTAATTCAGCTAATTTAGCCTACTCAACAACCTGGCTCAAACAGAGAGGAATGCTAGCTGGCTAAGGATGTCCAACACGGCAACTCTTCCAAGTCAAGGTAAGCTTTCGGTTTTATAAATCTATTGTCACCGGGGCCCGCCGCTGTAACTGCTAAACTGCTTGCTGTACACTGTACTGCTTTATTGTACACATGGATTGGATTGTTGTTTTACTAACACATTAGTTCTAGTTAGTTAACTATAATGTTCATCTGGTGACAACGATGTAGGCTGTGTAGCGGTTAATAGTCATGGTATGAAGGTTTGTCTTGGAGAGGTTTTTGCACCTGGTCAGAGACAGATGTTGTATTGTGCACTGAAGTCCACAATCGAAGGGAAACGGTGAGAGGAGGAGAGCGCGTAGAGACGAGAAGGAATTATACAACGGGCAAAGTGATGCTGGTAGCCTAGCTCTCTGACTTGTGACGTTGCTGAATGCAAAGTGCTACATTTCTACGTAGCAGGGTCTCCCCCACCAGGGCGCCATGTGCCGTTGATACCCGCTGCTGTGGCTGTCGGCTCCATAAAATATTGGCAAAAAATTATCTCAAATGTATTAGGTGGAAAGGTACACATTTCCTGACTCAAAACCGATAGTACTTTTGACAAAAATAGCTAATTTAGCTGTGCGCTTTCAATAAAACAAATTTGTCCACACAAATTGGTCTTGATTCATGAATTCACTGGCAACGGAGCAGAGCAAGGCCTGCATCCAGCGACATCACGAGTCACGTGACACCAACCGCAACTGGTGTGTTCGGGGACCGAGGTGTTTTGTTGTGTGAAGTGACATACTGTATGACCCAGTGTGAGTAAAATAAGCATCCTGAGAGATTGCCTAGCATCTAATTGAATGAAATACTCCAATGAGTAGTTAGGAACCTAGACTGCTTTTCCCTACAGTGAGAGTCGAGGTCTAGGGTGAAGTTCCTCCTAGATGCTGATCTTGCATTTCCATCCACATGGATGGGGCTGTAGTGGAGCGAGTCGAGAGCTTCAAGTTCCTCAGTGTCCCCATCACTAAGAAATTAACATGGTCCACACACACCCACATAGTTGTGAAGAGGACACAACATGGGCATGGGCCCTCAGATCCTCAAAAAAAGTCATACAGCTGCACCATTGAGAGCATCTTGACTGGCTGCATCACCGCTTGGTACAACAACTGCAAGACATTGGGTGGTGAGTACGGCTCAGTACACAATGGTCTGAGGCACTGCATCGCAGTGCTAGAAGCATCACAACAGACGCGGGTTCGAATACAAAAAATATTTTAAAAATACGTATTCATTAGCGAAATGTTCACCAACCAGTCCGATTAATCTCTTGAGCAGTATAAAAAAATATATATCAGAAAATGTATAAAAAAACAAAACATTGAAATACCAAATGTATTATTATTATTTTTTTTACCTTTATTTAACTAGGCAAGTCAGTTAAGAACAAATTCTTATTTTCAATGACGGCCTAGGAACAGTGGGTTAACTGCCTGTTCAGGGGCAGAACGACAGATTTGTACCTTGTCAGCTCGGGGGTTTGAACATGCAACCTTCCGGTTACTAGTCCAACGCTCTAACTGGCTACCCTGCCGCCCCATTTGAACCGAGGCCTGAAGATATCTGAGATGAGTGTGTGAGTAACAAGACCCAGCCCAAATACTCTAACTAGTTACCGTTTTACAACATCACAGACAGGTGCACAGCCACAGCCAGCACAAAGATATCTATTTTTTCTTAGCTCCGTGAGCATTAAATTAGGTCACACACAAGAACACACACACTCACTTACTCACTCACTCTCAGGGCGACAGTGAAAAACACCTTCAAGGGGGATGCTTAAGTCTAGCAAGACCACATTTGCATCTTTATAAATCATTAACGTGATAGTTAGCCGTACCTTCACACCAGAGAAGGAGCCTCAAGGTTACGTGACCATAAATAAATGCATCAGCGTGCCAGGCGGTCTGTTAGTGAGCTGGCCAGTGCTGATAAAAGATGGGTATCTAGCCTCAGTGAGCCACTGAGTGATACCAATGATGTACAAAAACCCTGGATGGCTGATGCTATGTATTGGCCAATGAGAGGCTTTGATGCCACTAGTAGGCCATATTGGCACTTCCCAGAATGTGCAGTCCTCCATAGGAATGAATGGAATTCTATAGTATTTCAAAGACAAAATTACATTTATTTAAGTATGTTTTTGTTGTAGTGGGGACAGTAACATCAGTACTTTCAAAAAATTATACTTTAAGGAAAATGTTTGCATATATTTGTTTTTTATTTAGCTCACATAATATAATTTAAAAGTATGCATTTAAGGTGTCTGTAATATAATACAAGTGACAAAATCAAATGTAGACATTAATAAATGCATTTCTATAACTTCCTAAATATTTTTTACAGAGTTGGGGGAGTGCCAAGATGGAGGCGAGGTGGCTTCAAAACATCTAGTGTATATATAAATTATTTAGTGACACCTGTCTGGTTGGATATAGTGGAGACTGGTTGGGTTTAATGAGAAAAGGGATAAGAGGAGAAATAATTCAAGGAGCTTCATTGAAAATGTATCTGTGTTGGTGTTTCTAGGTAATTTGACGTCTATTGTCTACTACACTGTTACACTGGCACACTGTGATGCTGACGGGGACAGTGGCCAAAATGACCCGAGGAGTGTATGTCTATTTAAAGTGGGTGGGTTGGAACCTTTGATGTTCTTCCGACCTGAGTTCAATGGAATGAGCTCGCAGGCACCCCCCCTCAGGGGGCTACTGGGGGCGTTTGCTACACCTTTTTGTGAGAGGGCATACCATTTCAAATTCAAGCTTACTACACCTGCAAGCGCGCAGAGGAGACGTTACACCATTATATGCCATCCATTGACATAAATTAATAGTGTGTTCTCGCCACAGATGGTGCTAAGAATAAATGCAATTCTTGAGAAAATATGTAATATAGATTTTTTTGGGGGCGGGGGGTGAAAGTTGCTTTGCCATTTTAAAGTCCTGTATCAGCATCAGCTAGGGGGTCCTCCCTAGGCAGGAAACTGAAGTATACAGTCTGAAATGGAGTGATGATATTTCCCGAACATGTCAATAAGAAACTCTCATTTTAGTTTTCTGTTGCACAGTGTTTTGAAATGTTTTGCTATGGTGTGGACGTAATGAATCTTTAGTGTATTGAACGTCACCTGTGCTCAGTGTGAGAAGATCAAACTAAAAGAGAGAGAGAGGAGGAGCTGGAACAAAGGGGGACATTCTCTGAGGCTGTGTTGTTGTGTGTACAGCCTCCATGTGCTTTTTGGTTTTAAAAAAAACGGGCACGTTTCACAGCTACTTAACACCTCCCGTTTAAAAATTGAGCATTTTAACACCCCTCTTTAAAACAGTCCCCCTCTCCCTTTTTCCCCAATTATTCTCGTTCTCTCTCCCTCCCTCATCACTTTATCTTCCCTTCTCCATTTCTCTCACACACATCCCCTCTCTCTCGCTCTCTCTCTCCTTGACTCTAACTCTGCACTACTGTGAAGTAGACCTCCATTGAGGGTTTTGGTTAAGAACTGCCCTCTAGTGGAATTATCACCTCACACATCATCCTCACCACATCTCTTTGCACGCTAGCAAGTTGTGCTAAATTGTCTGATAGGCGATACATGTAAAACATAGTGTCTTCCAAAAGTCTTCATGAGCAACACATGGACATTGTATTTGCTTTATCATTGCACACATTCACCTAGCTGCCCACAAGCATGCATGTTAACACACATATGCATGCACACAGTATGCAGTCACACATACAGTACATGCACACACACACACACACACACACACACACACACACACACACACAGGTGTTACCCACCTCTCCTCCCGACTGTGAGGGCTCAAGAAGCGAGCGGAGTCCTCCTCGTGGCTGCTGTGTAGGCTGCTCTCCCTGCTGGGAAACACAGCCCAGAGATACAGTGTTAGAGTGTAATATGTGTTATTTAACACACACCGGCAGAGATCTGTCTGTTTGTGTGTGTGTGTGTGTGTGTGAGACAACTAGAAAAGTTCAGAGTTAAATGAAATGCAACAACTCAACAGAAAAAGCTATGGATGCAAAGATTGACCATCTATGAGGTCAAAATTATAGTTTTATCCATGCTTTGAAGCTACACTGAGTATACAACGCCTGCTCTTTCCATGACATACACTGACCAGGTTGAATCCAGGTGAAAAGCTATGACCCCTTTATTTATGTCCCTTGTTAAACAATGTAGCATCTCCTGGCTTCCCCGCAGAGCCTACAAACCACTGAAGCAGACCTTTGGAACATCTACATTATAAAAAGTTGAATAAATCCATGTAATATAGCCTACACCGTCACAATAAATCCACTGTTTATTTTAGACAGGTCTAGAGATACATGATATGAAGAAAATGCAGTCTATTTCAGAAGAACAGAATAGCATACTCTGAGTTGTCCTTATGTTAGGCCCTGATCTGGCCATGACATATGTCTGTGGGCTACACTAGTTAATTTAGCAGACAAGGTTTGTTTATAATTCTGTGGCATTCTTCTATAGTATATTATAGTATGAAGAATACAATTGAATATAGCTGAATAAAATATAAAATATATTTTCTCTAAACGATTTGAGGGAGTGTGCACATGCGGCTATTCTGTGTTGAGCAGTTAACAAAGAAACAGGTATTCCTATATGCTTCATTTAGAATTATTTATTGAACTTAAGTTGTGATACAAATGTTGGGCTATATGTTTAGATTTTTAATACATTCTAAGGCTGCATGATGCTACTCTAATGATGATTTTTTTTTAAGTTGCATGAAAAACACGAGCTCTGCTTAGTTTTTTTGCGCAGGCTGTACACACTTCATCAGCCTCTCATTCACAATTTGACAAGCACTTGTTAAATGCCTAGAATTTCCTGTCCTTTGTAATGCCCCCTAAAGAAAATCCATGCCTTTTGCGGCCAGTGGCCGTTATGCTCGTGGGCTGAATATAATCACATTATTCCCTTCTCCCAGCTGCGTGCCGAAGCACCTGTCACTCACATGGCTCTCCGTCACATGATCAGGTCTTTCTCACTCGGGTCTTTCTCACAAGCAATGCTTGGATTCAAGATCCAAGCATTGCTTCCAAATGCCACATCAGGAAAGCGGGTTTGAGTCAATATTAGCCAATGTGTTATGTATGTTATGGTTAGGTTAGGAGTTGTTCCTGAATGTGACCTGACTAGGAAAGACTCCATCCAGTCCCTAGTTATAGTAGCCTATTGCTAGGGGTCGACTGGCTAGTTGGTCAGGTCATGTGAGAAAGAAAAAAAACTGCTGGCCCTATGAAGCCTAATCCTGGATTAAAAAGTATATCCATGGAACATTTTCTTGTCTAGAACTAGTATTAAATCTGTGTCCGGGAAACCGGCATGTAGAGACATATCCTGTATCTCTGGTCGTCTAGTCACTTTAAGCTATAATTCGTTCTATTGAAAGTATTTCCATGCATTGTTGCCAGTGTTCAGGCAGCAACATTTATGTAAAAACAGTGGGGATATTTTCTGTCAAATAGGCATCCAGACAAAATCAACGGCAACTACATCAACAAAAGACAAGCCTCCATTGGTCGGATAGGCCTCTTCACATAACCAAGAGTGCCACAACTGCAATGTGCCTTACATGTACCACATGAAAGAGTGAGACAGAAAAGTGGCACATCTCATAGCAAATAATATACCTTCAGAGCAGCCTGTCGGTTTCTGCGATAGCCAACTTGGCAAGACTTGCCATGACAACAATAAGGCGTGGGTGCATGAATCTGCCATCCAGGCTATGTGTCAGAGCACTGGAAACTAAAGGCTGACTGGGCTACATAAGCAGCAGTACTGTTTTATATTAATTAAATCAGAGCTGTGTTTCGAATGGTACCCTATTCCCTATTTAATGTACTACTTTTGACCACGGCCCATATGGGGGCTACAAAAGTAGTATACTATATAGGGAATAGGGTGCCATTTGGGACGTAGCCCAGGTCTTCAGAAAGCAGTGTTGGCTATGAATATTTCATATAGCCCTGTAGACTCCTTCCAGCTGTCCCCTGGCACTTCTACATGGGCTGTGTCCCAAATGCCCCTTGTTGCTTATATAGAGCACTACCTTTGACCAAAACCCTATGGACCCTGGTCAAAAGTAGTGCATTACATAGGTGTCATTTGGGACACAGATTTACCTTTAGCTCTCAGTTGTAAGGCTGTACATATCAATGGGACTAGGACATTGGTCAACTCCAGAACTATCCACAGTAATAAGCATGGATTGTAGTTCTCACTTTGTCTCTTGGAATGGCTGTAGTATGCAGTCAGAGATCAGTTTCACCTAATCTCAAAATTTAGTAGCTGATTTGTTTAGTCATCAAAGTCGAACCAATGCTACAAAGTAGTGAACAGCCAGGGACAATACTGTAGTAGTCAATAGTCCTCATAAAATAAAAATATGCACTTTCAACTTAGACGCAGTTAGTAACAGACACCAGGCAACTCCAGGCAATTAACATTATATTATGCAAATAAAATACAATGGCCAAAACTTCAAATTCCAATAGTGAACATAAACCCCCATTTGAAAACAATACAAACCATTTATTTCCCAAACGATGTACTATTGCATTCCAGTGCTGTGCATATCATCCAGATTCACTGAAGACCAAACTCTGGCAGCAATGGCATTTGTATGTATGAAACATTTGTATCCATTATTCTTAAGCGCACTCCTCCATTTCCTGCTGTTTGATGATGCATTGTATCATGGGCCTGGTTTAATTTATAATGCAATTCATACTCTGCACTGTGGCTTAGGTAACATTTCAATGTGCCTATTTAGTCAAGATAAGCTTGGGGGTGAAAATAACCTGTTTACAGAACATGTATATTATCAAATTTGGACGTCAACAGCTGGTATATATGAGAAACACAAACCTGGGATGGAGTTTCAATAAACAAATAGGGTCCCGTTGAGGACTTCAACCACTAAAGTGCAGTTTTTTTCGTGTCACTAATCACTATTAGGGGCTTGTTCAAGTGAAAAAGTGATGGAAGCTGTAGAAATCAACAAACCACATCCCTTTGATAGAAGTAGGTAGGTGTCATTTTTTTCCGCAGGAGGATTATACACAAAGACAAAAGAAAAACAAACTGGATTCCAGCTCTCCACTACAGACCAGGTCCTGCATTCATAAGGCGTTGAGATCAGTTGGAGTGCTGATCTAGGATCAGTTTTTAGATCACAATCAATACAATTAAATGGACAAGAGGCACCTGATCCTAGATCAGCACCTCCTAGTATAATCATAATTATTGTTCTGTTTAATGGTTCTGATATGATTCCATTACTACATGGTTCCAACTACACGTTGATGCATAAGGGTGCCTTAAGCTGGCCCAAATATGTCTAACACTTAATGGGTAACCCACTGTGTATTTTACATTATACACAGTTTTGCACACTAATGGTTAAGATTAGGATTGGGGAGGGGAAGCACATCATAGATCTGTACCTAGGGGAAACTTACCTGCTCTCACTGTAGTGATCCTTCTTCTCGCGCACGTTCAGCCAGCGGTGCAGCAGGAAGCGCTTGCGTCGCGGCGAAGCGCTGGGTGTGGAGCAGTTGGACCAGGTGGTTGCCGCGTCCTCGTCGCTGGATGGTGTAATCTCGATGGACGGCAGCTGTAAGTACTCCATGCCCCCTGAGAAGGAGTGCGACCCCTGGCCCTTACTCATGACCTCTGACCTCATAGTGGCAGCCGCTGCAGACACAGCCGGGGTCACGCTGCTCTCGCTCTGCACGTTCTTCATGCGCCGCATCTTGAAGCGCTTGCGGCGGAGGGACGGAGTGGCAGAACTGGAGAGGGCGGAAGAGTCACCACCCGCAATGGGTACCTTTCCCCCGGCGGATGCTTCTGATCCTGGGTCTCCATCCGGGGTCTGCCAGTCCCCCGGGGCTTGCACCTGGAAGGAGGGGAGCCGGAGGGTCTCGGTCATGATCTTCTGTCCCACCGACAACTGGCTCATATAGGAATACAGCAGCCGAGGCGGACACGTCTATCCAGAGAGGATGAGAGAGAGAGAGGGAATGTGTGCCTGGCAGGATGCTTCCTGGGCTGCACTAACGTAGGTGGAGAGAGCCTCTCTCACTGTTTTGTCCAGAGTGAGAGTGAGTATACAGTATCAGTATAGCATCTTCTTGTGTCATTATCCTTCCCGGTATCTATGCTCTATGGATTGAGGTCTTGTGCATTTCTGATCCAGCTGCCACAGCGTGTTCTTAGCCCACTTAGATGAGTTCTCTTCAGGGCTCCCTTGCTCTAGTCCCTGGTATCACAGCCATGGCCTAGAGGTCAGAGTAAAGTGAAAGGGTGCTGTATGCTAAGTATGGTTTAGCCACATACATGCAAGTATTCACAGCTCCCATTCACAATTATACACTCAGATAAACTAAATGATGCAGATACGCACACGCACAAGGAGCACAGGACTTTGTTATTAGGATTGGTTTCCTCTCGTTCCCAGCAGGGAGACAATTCAGAGCAAAATACTGTTGATTCCCCTGTGATGGGAGGCTAACCTCTTCCTGCTTCCTAAATGGCTCCCTATTCCCTACATAGGGCCCTGGTAAATTGTAGCACAGTATGTAGGGAATAGGGTGCCATTTGGAATGCAGAGTCTAAGATAAGTGAGACACGTCTATCATCAGTGGTCCTGAGGGGGAGAACCTGCAATTTCTCTGTAGGCTAAAACGTCAACAAAACAAAGAAGCTGATCGTGGACTACAGGAGACAGCAGAGAAAGGATGGCCCCATCCACATTGACGGGGCCGCTGTGGAGAGGGTCAAAAACCTCTCCAAAACAATACAGCAAGATGGCGTCGACAGAGATGGTCACCTCGCTTCAAGTCCTGAGGAAACTATGCACTAATTTTGTTTTTTTATGTATTATTTTTACATTGTTAGTCCAGCAAATCTTGAGTGTTATTACATACAGCCGGGAAGAACTATTGGATATAAGGGCGACGTCAACTTACCAACATTATGACCAGGAATACGACTTTCTCAAAGCGGATCCTTTGTTGGATCTAATCCCAGAGGCCGACCCAAAACAACGTTGTCTCTGCACGGAGCGGCCTCCTGGTCAGACTTAAAAGGCGAGCACACCACCCACCCCTTCCAGAAATATTAGTGGCCAATGTCCAGTTTCTAGACAAAAAGGTGGACAACATTAGGGCACGAGTTGCCTTCCAGAGAGAGATCAGAGATTGTAACATTCTCTGTTTCACGGAAACATGGCTCACTCGGGATATGGTGTCAGAGTCGGTACAACCACCGGGTTTCTTCATGCGTCGCGCCGACAGAAACAAACATCTCTCTGGTAAGAAGTAGGACGGGGGTGTATGCCTCATGATTAACGAATCATGGTTTAACAATAACAACACACAGGAACTCAAGTCCTTTTGTTCACCTGACCTAGAATTCCTTACAATCAAATGCTGACTGCATTATCTCCCAAGAGAATACTCTTAGATTATAATCTGAGCCGTGTATATCCCCCCCAAGTAGATACCTCGACGGACCTGAAAGAACTTCACTGGACTCTATGTAAACTGGAAACCAGATATCATGAGGCTGCATTTATTGTAGCTGAGGATTTTAACAAAGCTAATATGAGAACAAGGCTACCTAAATTCTACCAGCACATTGACTGCAGTACCCACTCGAGCGAAACACTGGACCACTGCTACTCCTACTTCCTTCCTCCCCCGCCCCTCCCTTCGGAAAATCCGACCACAACTCCATCTTGTTCGTACCGCCCTATAGGCAGAAACTCAAACAGAATGTACCAGTGACTAGAACCATTCAAAGGTGGTCTGACAAATCGGAATCCACGATTCAAGATTGTTTTGATCCTATGGACTGGAAAATGTTCCGGGAAGCCTCAGACAATAACATTGATTTATACGCTGACTCGGTGAGTGAGTTTATTAGGAAGTACATTGGAGATGTTGTAACCACTGAGTATTAAAATCTAGCCCAACCAGAAACTGTGGGTAGACAGTGGCATTTGTGCAAAACTGAAAGCGCGAACCACCGCATTCAACCATGGAAATAGGTTGTGGAATATGGCCAAATATAAACAGTGTAGTTAATCCCTATGCAAGGCAATCAAACAAACTTACTGCCAGTATAAGGACGAAATTGAGTCACAATTCAATGGCCCAGACACGAGACGTATGTGTCATGGTCTACAGGCAATTACGGAATACAAAAAAAAAACAGCCACATCATGGACACCGGCGTCTTGCTTCCAGACAAGCTAAACACCTTCTTTGCCCGCTTTGAGGATAATACAGTACCACCAATGCGGCTCGCTACCAAGAACTGCCCCCTCTCCTTCTCCGTGGCTGACAAGAGTAAAACATTGAAACATGTTTACCCTCACAAGGCTGCTGGCCCCACATGCTTCAAGATGGCCACCATTGTTCCTGTACCAAATAAGGCAAAGATAACTGAACTAAATGACTATCACCCGGTAGCACTCACTTCTGTCATCATGAAGTGCTTTGAGAGACTAGTCAAGGATCATATCACCTCCACCTTACCTGCCACCCTAGACCCACTTCAGTTTGCATACCGCCCCAAAAGGTCCACAGACAATGCAATTGCCATTACACTGCACATGAAAACAACCTCTCACTCAACATCAACAAAACAAAGGAGATGATCGTGGACTTCAGGAAACAGCAGAAGGAGCACCCCCCTATCCACATCCACTGGACAGTAGTGGAGAAGGTGGAAAGTTTTAAGTTCCTCGGCGTACACATCACGGACAAACTGAAATGGTCCACCCACACAGACAGCGTGGTGTAGAAGGCGCAACAGCGCCTCTTCAACCTCAGGAGGCTGAAGAAATTTGTCTTGTCATCTAAAACCCTCACAAACTTTTAGATGCACAATCGAGAGCATCCTGTCGGGTGTATCACCGCCTTGGACGGAAACTGCACTGTCCTCAACCGCAAGGCTCTCTAGAGGGTAGTGCGGTCTACACAACGCATCACCAGGTGCAAACTACCTGCCCTCCAGGACACCTACAGCACTCGATGTCACAGGAAGGCCAAAAAGATCATCAAGGACAACAACCACCCGAGCCACTGCCTGTTTCCCCCGCTATCATCCAGAAGGCGAGGTCAGTACAGGCGCATCAAAGCTGGGACCGAGAAACAGAAGCTTTTTCAATCTCAAGGCCATCAGACTGTTAAACAGCCATCACTAACTGGCCACTACCGACTTTCTTATTGGCAAACTCAATAGCCTTGGTTTCTCAAATGACTGCCTCGCCTGGTTCACCAACTACTTCTCAGAAAGAGTTCAGTGTGTAAAATCAGAGGGCCTGTTGTCCAGACCTCCGGCAGTCTCTATGGGAGTGCCACAGGGTTCAATTCTTGGACCGACTCTTTTCTCTGTATATATCAATGATTTCGCTCTTGCTGCTGGTGATTCTCTGATCCATCTCTACGCAGACGACACCATTCTGTATACATCTGGCCCTTCTTTGGACAATGTGCTAGGCAAACCTCCAAATGAGCTTCAATGCCATACAACACTCCTTCCGCTAGTGGAAATAAGTGCATGCTCTCTAACCGATTGCTGCCCGCACCCTCCCGCCCAACTAGCATCACTACTCTGGACGGTTCTGACCTAGAATATGTGGACAACTACAAATACCTAGGTGTCTGGTTAGAGACTGTAAACTCTCCTTCCAGACTCACATTAAGCATATCCAATCCAAAATTAAATCTAGAATCGGCTTCCTATTTCGCAACAAAGCCTCCTTCACTCACGCTGCCAAACATACCCTCGTAAAACTGCCTATCCTACTGATCCTTGACTTTAGCGATGTCATTTACAAAATAGCCCCCAACACTCTACTCAGCAAACTGGATATAGTCTATCACAGTGGCATCTGTTTTGTCACCAAAGCCCCATGTACTACACACCACTGTGACCTGTGTGCTCTCGTTGGCTGGCTCTCACTGTCGCCAAACCCATTGGCACCAGGTCATCTATAAGTTTTTGCTAGGTAAAGCCCCCCCTTATCTCAGCTCACTGGTCACCATAGCAACACCCACCCGTAGCACACGCTCCAGCAGGTATATTGCACTCGTCATCCCCAAAGCCAACACTTCCATTGGCCGCCTTTCATTCCAGTTCTCTGCTGCCAATGACTGGAATGAATTGCAAAAATCTCCGAAGCTGGAGTCTTATATCTCCCTCTCTAACTTTAAGCATCAGCTGTCAGAGCAGCTTACCGATCACTGTACCTGTACAAAGCCAATCTGTAAATAGCTCACCCAACTACCTCAACCCCATATTATTACTTACCCTCTTGCTTTTTTGCACCCCAGTATCTCTACTTGCACATCTATCACTCTGGTATTAATGCTAAATTGTAATTATTTTAGCCTCTATGGCCTATTTATTGCCTTACCTCCCTACTCTTCTACATTTGCTCACATTGTACATCGATTTTTCTATTTTTCTTTTGTGTTATTGAATGTACGTTTGTTTATGTGTAACTCTGTGATGTTGTTTTTGTCACACTGCTTTGCTTTATCTTGGCCAGGTCGCAGTTGTAAATGAGACCTTGTTCTCAACTGGCCTACCTGCTTAAACAAAGGTGAAATAAAAATGTTTATAAATAAAAACTTACATAGAGTGGCTGCTGCCAAAATCCAGACCTAAATCCAGACCTAAATCACTGGGCACTTTAAAAAATGGATTTAATAACAGGTATCACTAGTCACTTTAAATAATGCCACTTTAAAATTGTTTACATATCCTACATTACTCATCTCATGTATATACTGTACTCTATACCATCTACTGCATCTTGCCTATGCCGCACGGCCATTGCTCATCCATATATTTATATGTACATATTCAATCCCTTTACATTTGTGTGTATAAGGTAGTTGTTATGAATTTGTTAGATAACTTGTTAGATATTACTGCACTGTCGGAACTAGAAGCACAAGCATTTCGCAACACTCACATTAACATCTGCTAACCACATGTATGTAACAAATAAAATGTGATTTGATTTGAAACCTTAAAGTTCCTCGGCGTGCATCACTGATGACCTGAAATGTTCCCTTCACACAGACAGTGTGGTGAAGAAGGCACAACAGCGCCCAACAAATTAAATTAACCCCCCCATAAACTCCAATAAAATGGTTTCATCCAAATCTGGCAACCCTGTTTAGCTTTCGCGCTAAAGTTAGACTAGGCAGTATTTGGGGTGATGATCTGTGAGGTAATTTGTCAAAAACTGTAAATGACTTGTTTATGCACTCTTGTATACACTGTCATAAGTACATCGAAGACTTGCGATATACTGAAAAGTGGCTAAACTAAGTTCATATTTTCGGGGCAATGGGCGCAGCCGACTTTGACTTTCTTTATTTGCGTCTTATAGT
>NC_143033.1:42080000-42110000 GCF_057628025.1 Oncorhynchus mykiss | reverse complement strand
TCAGTGAGGATTGAGATTTATGGCTATTATTCAACCACTATTATACACTTCTCCCCTTCCAATATTTCACGGATTGAACAACTGAATATTGCAACTTTTAAGTATGACTCACAACTCTGTATTTTTGGTTCACCGATGTATCTCGTGCGTAAAAGATCTCCAACCCTGTTAAAATAAAGGTAGATTTATGAATACTTTCCTAACCCTAAATACTCTACAATGCCAGAATATTTTTTGATATACTAAAAGGAAATGAATATGCTTATTTTCGTCATTGATCCCTAACATTCAGAACCCGTTCTTTCGATATATATATATATATATTACTAGTGTCTTTAGAAAATTCTAATTTAAGGTACATCATATTTAAAAGGATGGTTTTTAGATAAATGTACTGAAACTCCATGAGAAAATCTGTATGCCAACAAGTGCGGTGATTTTCGGCGGTTGAATTAAATGTATTCAGTGCACATAAAGCCAAAATCACACATAGAGGCCCGTCATCGACATGAGTAAGCATCAATTCACATACACTGCGTAATATGCCTACGTAACTGTCATGAAAATCCATAAGCAGTTTAGCTATTTAGCCCCTGAGAGTTGTTTCTTTTGACTTTATTTGTCCTACGGGAGCCACCGTACCTGGGTTTAACAGTTGTTGTTTTGCTAGTTCTGGAGGATATTTCTAATAAACCCGAGCCGTTTATAAACAGCTACATCTCGTTCTTTCTACATAAACAGTATTCTCTCTTGAAGTTGGAGTCCTCGAGTTTTCCAGCCATAGCCTACCCTAGGCTATATGATCGAAGTCAACACAGGTAGGCTGCAAATGTTTTCAAATATACTGAACAAAAATATAAACGCAACATGTATAGTGCTGGTTCCATGTTTGATGAGTTGAAATTAAAGATCCCAGAAATGTTTCATATCCTCAAAGCTTATTTCTCTCAAATTTTGTGCACAAATTTGTTTACATCCTTGTTAGTGAGCAGTTCTCTTTTGTCAAGATAATCCATCCACTTGAAAGGTTTGGCATATCAAGAAGCTGCACATTAAATGGCCACTAAAATGTCAGGTTTGTGCAAAACTGCACATTTTAAAGTGGCCATTTTTTTCTCAGCACAATGTGCACCAGTGTAATGATCATGCTGTTTAATCAGCTTCTTGATATGCCGCACCTGTCAGATGAATTATCTTGGCAAATTAGAACTGTTCACTAACAGGGATGTAAACAAATTTGTTCACAAAATATGATGTTTGGGTTCTTTTTATTTCAGCTCATAACATATTTTTGTTCAGTATACATAAATAATGTACAACAGATTAGGTTCTGATAGATCCCCACTACTTCTAAAGTTGTAGTATATAAACTGTTAAGTATATAAAATGTAACTCTGTAAAATCTTTGAAATTGTTGCATGTTACTTATATACTTCTGTATTTGACTCATACGCCTTAGTTTAAAGCCCAATACATTTTAAACTACTTTTTTAGTCTACTTAGCACAGGGAAGGTCATAACAATTCCTCTAATTCCTTTTCTACAAACGACCTGTGCAATTTATCCGCTTACTTTACCAGCATTGCTCCACGTAGACACAAAAACAATAGACTTGCTTTCTAATTTGATGAGCTATGAGTCCGTAGACACCGTTGACGCTCGCGGTCTGTTTTGTCATTCACTCATGCATGCTACTTCCATCGTGAGCACGCTCGTTTGCACTCTTTAGATTTGTTTTAATTTTTTTTAAATACGCTTTTCGTTTTAATTGAGCTTGTGGGCCATACCCAAAGAGTTAGTGACGCACCTGCATACTGTAAGTCTGAACACCGAATACTGAGAGGAGAGCTTAAAACTAGTGGGAACCTAAGTCTGAGTCGGTCCCTTCGAGAACTGCAAACCATCGACTGACAATTGAGCTACACGTATTTTCTATGAAGCCTAGCTTCATAAATTTCAGCCATAAGCTACTCTTTGTTGTACAAGAATAAATGACAACGGGAAATGCTGGACAAAATGTTAAGCTTAATTCAATGCTTGTTCGATACATTGTTTATTTTCTTCTGCACCTGAAGTCCCTTAACACAAAATTCAATTGAGAATTAGGCTATTCTCAGTCGAGGGAAAACGATCCATAATAATTCTCAACAAAGCCTTATAAAAACATAATTACAGTTAGGCATTCCTTGTCCAAATTTTGTGTCTTCTGAGGATGTTTTTGTTTTTGTTGTGAAAGCTAGTGCTGAAATGCTAAATCACTGACATGGTGTCACAGGTCATACCCTGGGGGCAGACCCCTGGTTTAGGGCTTAGTCTTTTACAGTGTGGCTGGTAGATTAATGCTTTGTCTGGCCAAGGTGTTCACTCAAGCATGGAGCCATATGAGAAATCTCTTTAGAGGCTGACCTGTTTAGTCAACCCAAACCTACGCAGAATGTTGAATTGCCTACCAAGTGTTAGTGTTGTCAGATACATTATTAATCTTTGTATATACAAAACTATGATGTCTCTTGATTTTAATAATTGATCTCGACATTTCGAGATCAATTTCCGTAACACGGTGCAGAATTAGCACCGTGTTACACAGTTTTCTGGAAGGATCGGAGCGGTGCATTATGCAAATTGTGTAAAATCTGACCCGTGTGTGTTGGATTTATTTATTGATTGAGCTCTACTGCATTAATGCCCATCTCAGTATGATGTGCTTACTTCCTACCCTTGCTTTAACCAATGAGTCTTTCATGCACTTCGTAGCCTATAGCTATTTGAGCATTTGATTGAGACCAACATGATTAATCTGTCGTGTTGACAGTCAAACTAAAATGCATGCTTTTCTCGCATTGGTTTGGCAAAGAACGTGTTTTTTTTTTTGTTGTGTCCCCCCCCCCCCAGAGTTTAATTTCCTAATGACAAGTTCCATCTTATCTGAAGCCATTAGTATTAATATATAGATGAGGCCTGAGGTATTACTGTGTAGTTACTGCAACGTGCCATTGGCAATCTTTTATTTGTAGCATAATATGTGCTACAGCGCTTGTTTGAGTAACTGTAGATTTCCCTCCTGTATGCCACTATGTGAAAGTGGATTATCACTATGTGAAAGTGGATTATCACTATGTGAAAGCGGATGATCAGTTATCAGTTTTTCTTTACGCGTCCGCTCATGAATCTTCTACGTTAATGTGTTATAAATTCTACCCAGGACGCGTCTCATGCATTATAGCAAGTGTTGTGGTCCTCCACCGGCCTCTCTTGTATTACGTCTTTCACTTTGTGTTCCTTCCAGGTATGTTCAGTTGAAATGATAGAGGACATGTGCAGGTAAGCGTGAAATAATACAAATGCACATTATGTCAAACACGCAACTCGTACCACTCAAACTCGATGCACTTGTGAATGTGCGAACTCTAGGGATTTGAATGGTTAACCGTTAACCGTTAACCATTTCTTTTGGCAGCTAATAAACTAATTAGTTATGCTTATCGGATTATAGGTTTGTTTGCATAATGTTATTGGAATTCAGTTTGATTTGTGTTCACTATGCAGGGTAAGTGTACCTAATTAAGCCCACCGACATCTAAATGTAGACATCTCTAACATATACTGCCCTAATTCTTGTAAAACCTCAAATTAAAGATTGATCTGTCATGATTTTTTTATGACTTTACTCACAATTTGATAAAATATGTGAAAAGTCCGGACTGGGCTTAATGTGTACAGATTATACCCTTTAAGCCCAAGGGTGCAAATGTTTAAAATGTACATTTCTTGTGTAAAATTGGGTTATAACAATCTCCCCTAAAGTTATTAAATAAACTGATCATTGCTATTCATCATGAAAGCAGCACTTATAACGGGGGTCAAATTGTTTCCACAGAGATCAATGTGGACTTCGGCTTTTGTTCTTGTCAACCAGTACACACCTGAATTAACTAGTCATAGACTTTAAACAAGACATGAATAGTTGAATCAGGTGTGTTAATGCTTGGTTAGAACACAAACCTGCACCCACACTGGCTAAGTAATGAGCAAAGACCATAACACCATTTTTCAATGACTAATCTGAAAGATTCACATTTTCTGTACTGCTGTCTTGTTAATTAGTTCAACTTGTCTTCCTAAAGCCTGTCTGAAGACCGTTTCAACTCTTCTGCACTACTGTGTTTTGAAAAGGTACAGGTGTTGGACCAAAAAACAGAATCACCTGGGTGAAAGACACTACAGTATGACAATGCCACCACCCAAAAGTGCATGAGTAGTTACCCAATAGTCATCATCTTGTCCCTCATTTGTTAACATTTTAGTCCACCACTTGTAGGTCTTCTATCCCTGATAACCCTCAACCCTGATCTCATTGTCCTCTCTGCATCAACGACTACAGGTCCAGCCAAACATCTTGGAGAGCGTACAGGGGTTTCTGATCTTGGTAAAGACACCGGGGCTAGATGCATAATATGCAGAACTGTAGTTGTGTGTTCTAATCAACTTAAATCTGAACAAAAAAAAACATTTATGCTCATGTTCATTGAATTTTAGGGATATCAACACCCCATCCCCATGTGTTTCAACGGAAACCGGCTTAATAGGAACAACAGTGATTTTTGGTGAAAAGGACAGAATAGCAAAGTCTACTCATAGAATATTTGGAAACTATTGGTTTGGGGCATGAATATACACTAGACAGTTAGCATTGAACAATTATTTCTTTGTCATTTTCATTCTGTATAGACTGAGTGCTTTTTGTGCTACTGTACCCTGTAAGCCCAACAGATGTCAAATTTACACAAATGTCATGTATGTATAACAATGCAAGGTTCATTTAACAGTAAAATAAGACAAAATGCAGGCTGTGAATGCCTGAAATCTCTTCAGCAAGTTATGTTGCTGCTGTGACATGCAGCCACGGCTTCTATTATGAAAAACCCCGATTTTTAATTGGAAATAATGGGTAATGAAATATGTTATTATTTGCATATATCAGCACATTCATCTCAATTTGAAAGTATGATCACTTACCTGAGAGGTTACTAAAAATATCTGCAAAATGTGTGTATCTGAGGGTAGCCTCAACTCAAGTTTTTTTGTGGCTTTGGAATTGGCTGCTCGTGGGAACTTGCAAAACTGTCAATAACATTAATAATAAAACGTCTGTGATTGATATCGTTTAGAATAAAACATGTTATGGATATAACAACCAGCTGAATTGGAAGTGGGCTTAATGGGTACGCCTATTTACACACACTGCAAATAGAGCCTAGTTTGAGTAGGATATCACCTTTCGGGCAGCGAGAGCTCGCAGCCACTCCAACAGCTTTTGTTTTATGCTACAATATTTTTCCTATTGTTGGACAAGCATATTGTGTACAATCGGCTATAGTTAAATGGGATACCCTAGGCTTACTACTGTTTCCAAGCAATTGAAAAATAAAATGTTTAAACTGTCAAGACGATAGGATTGCCATTGTTGCATCTTTCTATTTAGGTCTGAATGAAAAATGTCAGTTGGATGCGTGCGTTTGTATTTTCTGTCGGTCACGTAATTGATCATTTTACTATTTCAAACAAATTGAACCGGTTGTTAACCAGTTAATGGGGTGTCAGTTAGTCATCAGCAAAACTGACTCGTTTTCAGTTTTGTTATTCTCAGCTGGAGTAACATGCTGTAGCCGGCTTCCTATGATGCAATAAACATTCTTGAGAGAAACCAGGCATGACAGAATTGGGCCATTCCAAGCAGGGAAAGAGAGGGAAAGGGCAGCAGAGTGGATCTCCTCAATACAAGCCCCTCACAGCTTGGACATCATTCTTTGTCATCTGTAATAATTTTCTTATTTACTTGATTTTTTCTCTCTCTTTGACGCCAAAGGGCCTTTGCTAACCTTTTTGAGAGATGAATCTCTGTTTTCCAGACAGTGCTCAAAAATGTTTATTTCGATAGAGTGATCGTGGAACTAATAGGCCCAGTCCTATCTCATCACCAACATGGAAAAGCAAACATCTGTCTGGGCAACTCCCAGTAGTCACACACTTGATTATGTTTGAGCACTCAACCCATTTTTTAGGTGTTAATTAATTGCATCTATTTGTTGTTGCCTGGTTTGGGTGTGTGTCTTTCTTTTAGGGCAGCTTGCGCTGTGCACAGAGTTCAAACCAAAGTAAATAGGCCTACAACCCAGCTAGCATTGGGCTCAAATTGTCATGGTCTTGTGCTTTGCATGTAACAATGTAATCCATTGTACTTATTACTGTGTGGCACCTGATACATTTTGAAAATATTTCTACATGACTCTTGTTGACTTTGGTTTAAGTGTAGCAGTTTGGTTATGTGAACTGATTAGAATCCAGGAGTAAGTGGCAGTAGTACACCTACAATGCATTCACCGAGGGAATGAGACCAGTGCTGATATGGATTTGTGGCTCGTAAAAAAAAAAAGTCATTCCGATAGTTATTTATTCATTGTAGAATGAGACAGTGAAATTGATCGCTCATTGGTTTACTCACAAAATGTGGACTTTTCTGGCTTCGGTCTAATTTGTCAGAGGGCCAAATTGAGCCTAATGTTGGCACATTCCACCATTCTGAGGGAAACCATGTCCTGTTCCCCTTATTGTTTTGTAAGATATTAAGCAGGGCTTCCCAAAAGTTGTCCCTCGTGACCCACCAATTAAAAGATGTCTGAGTCGCAACCCACCATATGGGTTGAGTGGTGAAAAAATATACTTAGACAAAATCAAATGTATTTATATAGCCCTTGGTACATCATCTGATATCTCAAAGTGCTGTACAGAAACCCAGCATAAAACCCCAAACAGCAAGCAATGCAGGTGTAGAAGCAGGGTGGCAAGGAAAACTCCCTAGAAAGGCCGAAACCTAGAGAAGAACCAGGCTATGAGGGGTGGCCAGTCCTCTTCTGGCTGTGCCGGGTGGAGATTATAACAGAACATGGCCAAGATGTTCAAAAATGACCAGCATGGTCAAATAATAATAATCACAGTAGTTGTCGAGGGTGCAGCAAGTCAGCATCTCAGGAGTAAATGTCAGTTGGCTTTTCATAGCCGATCATTAAGAGGATCTCTACCACTTCTGCTGTCTCTAGAGAGTTGAAAACAGCAGGTTTGGGACATGTAGCACGTCCGGTAAACAGGTCAGGATTCCATAGCCGCAGGCAGAACAGTTGAAACTGGAGCAGCAGCACGGCCAGGTGGACTGAGTAAAAACCCAAGAATTAGTAAAAAATGTATTTCAAAAACCTTCAAAACATTTAACTGAATGTAGATTTGAGTATGGGCTCCTGGGACAAATTTTAAATACATTCACAGCATAATAATTGAATGATTTTTAACAATGCACAAAATGTCATCCCGTGACCCGCCTGAACCCCGGACACAACCCACAAACATTTTCAACAAACAGAATATTATCACTTGAAATCATTGACTCAAAGAGATGCTGGTTTGGTCTGCTTGGTTATTTTACAAGTCAATATAAGTCACTTAATTTAGTAGGAAGTCATCGTGAAGTCGTAAATAAAGCCTTTGTCTGTTCCTCTTTTGACTGGGAGGAGCAGACATGAGGATCAATGCTTTTTCAGAAAAATGTACACAAATACACCTCAATACACTATGAAAAGCAAAACAGATGCAAAACAGTCATAGAAAACAAACACATTCTTCAGTAAAAAGGTCATCAATCTGCTGTTTGAATTTCCCTTGAGCCACCAAAACATCCCGTTTTACATTTTGAGATCATTCCATATGTAAGGTGCAAAAAAACTAAAAGCAAATTGGTAGCTCGTACGTCTGTATGATGAAGTTTCTGTGTAAGGGCTTGAAGGCCATTCACAGAGGAACTTCACACCAGATCTCCATGCCTAAAGCAACCCCCTCCTTACAGCAAGTGTTTGACTTGGCTCCTTGCGTTTCTTTAATCATAGGCAGTAACACTTGTCACTGGCATGCTGTGCCTCGGGCCCATGCCAACCGGCTGCCCGGAGCGGGTGAGAACCATCTGAGTGCCCCTGGTAAATGGCACGGCTCTCTTCGTCTGCTTTACAAAAGCCCATTGATGTGCTGCCTGGCTGGGCACTACCACCACTTAACGTACCCTCCCTATCTCTCACTCGTTCTTGGTCTCTCCTGCATCCTTGCACTTTCCATCATTATTTCTTGCCTTCATTCTTTCTTCTTGTCCGTCTCTCGCTTGCTCTGTCTACGTCTCTCTCTCCCTCTTGCAGTTCCTACATTCCTTGCATTCACGTGAAGGCAAAAGCCCACCATTGGGATCATTTTGTTAATGTAGGACTGGATTGGCTGCTTAGTCACTGCTATTATCATACCCTGTAAAGGTGGTCATTTCACTGCTGGCGTACAGGAAAAAATGTAACTGTTCTCAAACAGCAATAGAGCTTTAAAACGTTCACATTTCAGGTTAGGCCTAGACTTTGCCTACATGCTTTTTAAAGTGTGTAAATATTTTGAATAGCTTAATAATAACTGACAGCCAAATGAACATCGGCTATGATATACATTTCGTTGGACGGTGTATACCGTACATACCACCAATGAAACTTGAATACTTGTCATTCTCAAAATAGCTAGCCCACCGCCACCACTGACCCCAAGGCCACCGACACATTGGCTGAGCAGCCTGGTGTGTCGGTGTAGCACTCCCAGGGAAACGATCTTCACCACCACACCACAGCTTGCTTCTTGCACTCTCGCTCACCTTCTACCCCCACGCACTTGCCTCACCTACATCCCACTAACATTTTGTTTGAGGCTGACTGAGCACCTTCCCCACCCCCCTGCCTCACACTGTGTCCCTCAGAGGTGCTGAGTGTGTTTTTTTTTTAATGGCCCCTATCACCTGCTACACTCAACCCTGCTTTTATTCTTCAAAAATCCTAGCTGGTTTATCATGCATTCCATTATATTTATGTTTTCAGTTGTGTCTTGTGACGAAGACCATACAAAGGCATGCTATTTTAGGAATTTAAGGCTGAGAGAACTCTAGGGGGCTTTCAGAGGCTGTAGAGGACTTTATACTGTAGGTGTCTGGGTTGACAGTTTCCTCACATCTTCCGCAGACACACACACTGTCACATATAGGTCGACTAGTCTGAGCTTCAGAGCTCTCTTAGTTAAAGAGCTTGTGGCTCTCCTCACATATGCATGGCTCGCCCTGTCAAACCGATTGCCTTAGTTTAGCAGAGAAGTAGCGTAACATAAAATGCCAGGTTAGAGGGGGAGAAAGAGGGACAAACGGTATGTCTCAGTGGTACAGTTTAGCATTTTCCAACACGCTGAGCAGGGTGACCACTAGCAAGAGGCTTGAAAAGCCATGAAACAAAGGCTGTCAGCCTACATAAAAATAATCTTGAAATATGGTAGGACTGGGCCTGCGAAGAAGCCATAGGGCCTACATATCAGGTTAGGAGTCAATACATGTCAGACTGCAATTGCACTTAATATCTTGTGGAGTCTGCAGTCAGTGCATTTGTTTTGGGTCCTTTGTGAAATGATTAAATATTTTCACAAATGATTTGCCACTGCTCTTACAAGAAGTTAGAATGACTATGTATGCAGATGATTCCACTCTCTACATGTCATCACCCAAAGCCAGTGAGGTCACTGACATTCTAAATAAGGAGTTAGTCAGTATCTGAATGGGTGATTTAAAAATGGTCCTAAATGCATCTAAAATATGGTTGAATGCAAACGGTGTAGTTATTCCCTCCGTAAGGCAATCAAACAGGCAAAACAACAGTACAGAGTCAAAATGGAGTCGCAATTCAACGGATCAGACACGAGACGTATGTGTCAGGGTCTACAGACAATCACGGATTACAAAGGGAAAACCAGCCACGTCGCGGACACCGACGTCTTGCTACCAGACAAGCTAAACATCTTCGCCCGCTTTGAGGACAACACAGTGCCATCGACGCGGCCCGCTACCGAGGACTGTGGGCTCTGGTTCTCTGTGGCTGATGTAAGACATTTAAGCTGTTATCCCTCGCAAGTCTGCCGGCCCAGACGGCATCCCGAGCCGCGTCCTCAGAGCATGCGCAGACCAGCTGGCGGGTGTGTTAACAGACATATTCAATCTCTCCCTATCCCAGTCTGCTGCCCCCACTTTCTTCAAGATGTCATCCATTGTTCCTGTACCCAAGAATGCAAGGGTAACTGAACTAAATTACTATCGCCCCGTAGCACTCACTTCTCATCATGAAGTGCTTTGAGAGGCTAGTTAAGGATTATATCACCTCTACCTTACCTGACACCCTAGACCCACTTCAATTTGCTTACCGCCCCAAAAGATACACAGATGATGCAATCAAAATTGCACTGCACACTGCCTTATCCCATCTGGACAAGAGGAATACTTATGTAAGAATGCTGTTTATTGACTATAACTCAGCCTTCAACACCATAGTACCCTCCCAAGCTCATCAAGTTTGTGTCTGAAGCCCGTCCTGTGCAACTGGGTCCTGGACTTCCTGATGGGCTGCCCCCAGGTGGTGAAGGTAGGAAACAACACCTCCATTTCACTGATCCTCAACACCGGGGCTCCACAAGGTGTGCGTGCTCAGTCTTCTCCTGTACTCCCTGTTCACCCATGACTGCGAGGCCACGCACGCTTCCAACTCCATAATCAAGTTTGCAGATGACACAACCATAGTAGGCCTGATTACCAACAATGACGAGACAGCCTACAGGGAGGAGGTGAGGGCCAAGGCGGGGTGTGCGAGTAAAAATAACCTTTAAAAGAATAACCTTGAACATCAACAAAAGGAAGGAACTGATCGTGGACTTCAGGAGACAGCAGAGGGAGCACACCTCTATCCACATTGACGGGGTTCACAGTCCTCGTGTGTACACATCACTGACTCTCTGAAATGGTCCACCCACACAGACACTGTGGTGAAGGCGCAACAGTGCCTCTTCAATCTCAGGAGGCTGAAGAAATTTGGCTTGGCCCCTAAACCCTCAAACTTTTACAGATGCACAATTGAGGGCATCCTGTTGGGTTGTATCACCGCCTGGTACGGAAACTGCACTGCTTGCAACCACAGTGCTCTCCAGAGGGTGGTGCGGTCTGCCCAATGCATCACCGGGGGCAAACTACCTGCCCTCCAGGACATCTACAGCACCTGATGTCACAGGAAGGTCAAAAATATCAAGGACATCAATCACCTGAGCCACTGCCTGTTCACGCCACTATCATCCAGAAGGTGATGTCAGTACACGTGCATCAACGCTGGGACCGAGAGACTGAAAAACAGCTTCTATCTCAAAGCCATCAGACTGTTAAATAGCCATCACTAGCACGTAGAGGCTGCTGCCCTATATACATAGACAAGGAAACACTAGTCACTTTAATAATGTTTACATACTGCTTTACTAATTTCATATGTAATGTAAACTCACCCCATTCCGTAAAAATGTGCACAACCACGACATTCAAACGAGGCTACGAAGAAAACTAATGAGACTGTAGCGACTGTGTTGACTTCAAAATCTGGGGCGTGAACTACGTTTCTATTCAAGCGTTGATCGACATGGTAATTAATGGCTTTATAGTATTGGAGAAAGTTAGAAAAAAACTGACCCTCCGTTACATCGTGACGTGTCATGCCGTAACGTACAGCACGCATAAAGCAACTATTTCTGTCTTACAATCTCTCTCCACCAGGGGTAGCACTTCTCTCATCGTTTAAAAACAAGAAATGGGCAGTGACGGTGGGTTGGGGGGGATACCTAGTAATTTTTCGACAAACTTTCAAATAGGTATGTAATGACACATTATATAAACTCTTTATGGTGTTATTTACATTTTAGAGGCCGTAAGTTGAACAGATCGAGTGAAAAAAAGCAGTTTTCCCACCTCTCCTTCTCACTATCAAGCATTAGTTTCGCTTCCCCTCCTCCATTTTTAAAAAGACCCAAAGGAGCTCATTGCCTTGAATTATGCAGAAACGGGCAGCGTGGAGGTCATGTCATTAATTTTGTTGAAAAGGGGAGAAATTGTGCTTTACAATGGTATTGACGTTACAGTTGATCTGGAAGTATTACGTTTTTGGGGCGCTAAAATAAGGTCAATTGTACGGACCAAGGCGATGTACAAAAGTGAGTGAGTTATGTGCCGTATTCTATTCTACTGTATCTTAGGCAATGTCACTCCGACATTGCTTGTCCTAATATTTATATATTTCTTAATTCCATTATTTTACTTAAGATTTGTGTGTGTTGTGAATAGTTAGATATTACTGCACTGTTGGAGATACAGTGGTTTGTCCTTTAAAAGTTGCAGCTTACTGCAGCACAACTTGCATGGTGCCGCAGAATTCTATGGCACGTTATTTAAGTGTGAACCACTGGTACCATTAGTGCTAGTTTGACCACCAGAGGGCATCTTTGAGAAGCATTTGATAGCCTTCAATAATGTCTGTACTAGAGATTTTATAAACCTTGTTTTGTAAGAACATTGTATATGGGACTGATTTTAAGAAATGTAACTTAACTCATTTAATTTAATATTATGGTGTTTCTATTCCAAGGAAAACAAAAAAAACTCTGGGTTTCTGTTAGGATGGAATGGAAAATATGGCGCTGTACAACGTGACAGTCGGGAGTAGGCTATAGTGCGGAGCTATTTAGCTAAGGAATCACCTTGTCGTGCGGGCACGCGGGAGACCAGGGTTCAATTCCCCGACGGGGAGGAAGGAGTAGGCTGTCCTTGTAAATGAGAATTTGTTCTTAACTGATTCCATGTGTTATTTTATAGTTGTGATGTATTCCCTATTATTCTACAATGTAGAAAATAGTCAAAATAAAGAAGAACCCTGGAATGAGTGTGTGTTCAAAATTTTGAGTGGTACTTGCTTAATTAATTTGACTTATGGTGTTTCTGTTCCAAGAATAACGAATAAACCCTCTGGGTTTCCGTTAGGATGGAACTTCATTATGCTCTATAAATAAGACCTACACCACTTTTAACAGCACATTACTCAACACTAGTGAGACGTATGTTGCCTACAGTATATTACAAAATATGACGTGACTCTCCGCCAATAATTACATAAAGAGGATTCTAAATTAAAACCAAAAGCCGCCTCATGGGTCTCCCAGTGGCGGCTGGCACAGGTATCTTTAGCAATGCATTTTGCATGCGATGCAGGTATCTTTAGCAATGCATTTTGCATGCGATGCAGACAGCTGCACCACTGGGGAGGCCCCATCCACAAATATTGAAATACAGAGATGTGTTGGTAATCCTTTACCAACAGAGATGTGTTGGTAATCCTTTACCATATTGTTCTGCTAATAGCCCATAATGAGCTATTATAATACTTTACATGGTGTCCAGGTCAGGATAACCAAAACATTTCTTTATTAAAGACTATATCAGAAGAAATGCTGGTATTTTTTTATTTTGATGCAAAGCCATGTATCAGTGAGTCGCTCAGCTTTATGTAGGTACCGGCTATATGACTGTGCCATCAACTTGATAATCTATAACCATATTTTATTTTGTTTTCAAAAAACAAAAATTTGCGATTTGTAATCTGAATAAAGGCCAAAATAATGTTTGTAAAGGTCAAAACATGTATTTCTGTTTTTAGAGGGAGAGAAACGCTGGGCCAATTGTGCGCAGCCCTATGGGACATTCCCAATCACGGTCGGATGTGATACATAATAATAATATTTAACTTAGACCCTAACATAGAAATACATTTGATTCTCGTTTCTCCCCCTACTCTCCATCTAAGCAAGTCTATTGTACCGCTACCTGCTAGAATAGTGGGAACGTTTCCCTAGTCAGCGCCATTATTAGTGCAATGCCCCTTAAAGAGTTGCTCTGTGTTACCCAGTGTGGCGGGGTGGGGCTCCACCCCCCCTCCCTCCTCCTTCATTCCCCATGGGCTAGGTCTGTCTTCTGTGCGCGGCTCTGAGACCCATCCCGTGCCCCATGCACTCGTGCCTTGAACCTCGCGCGCTTTCAGTGGATACAGCTGGAGAACTGCAAGGCAATCCCATTGTGCGCCACTCTGGAGCCATGACCAATATTACCAATATATATTGTCCTGCTAATAACAGGGTTAATAATATCTGAGAATATCCAAGGGGCTTTTTATATAATTTCAAATGAATAAGAATTGCTTTTAAAAAAATATATATTTTGGTGATTTTGTTTTCAAATAACATCAAATGAGCGATGGGGAAAAGGCCATTCTTGAACATGGGGTAAGACATTGTTACGAATTTGTAGATAAAGCCAGTTTGTTATTTAGAATTGTTTTTAGAGGAAGAGAAACCAAAGTCATCCCATGGGTCTCCCAGTCGAGGCCGGCACAGGTATTGAACCAGCATCTGTAGCAATACAGCTTGCACTGAAATGCAGTGTCTTAGACCATTGCGCCACTCAGGCGCTGTACATGACCGGTTGGGAGTGGACTACAGTACTACAGTAAGAGCGAAATAACTCTTAACAAAATAAAATAATAAAAGCCTTAGTGTAACAACAGTTTTAGTAAGTAGTACTGAAGTCGTGCAGTTATCAGTTTCTATTTAGATTTATGTCGCCCATTCATTGTCAGTTAGAGACACAGTTGGACCCAAAAGCATAATTAGTGCTCTAACTTCCCTTTGTGCTGGTCTGGAGCAATGAAGTGGTGATGCAGGGTACCGTACTTAACCATAAATTACCTCTACGTACTGCAGCATAATCGCAAAACATTTAGTGGCGCAACCACTGTAGGAACACACATTTCACTCAATAACATCTGCTAAATATGTGTATGTGACCAATACAATTTGATTTGGTACTGGAGCTAATTTTGCAACCTCTGTCTCTGTTTGCCAGTCTGTTTCACATGGGCCTCTCTATTTTTATAGGGCCCTAATTAAGGCGCTGTTCAAGTAGAATGGAGAATCACAGCTCCTAAAGTCTCACCCCAAGCCTCTGTGTGCTTTTCTCTTGAAATAAATCTAAAGGGAGGAGGCTGGCAGAGTGCACAATCCCATCTTTTTTTTCTTAACCCATAGCTTGCTTTCCTTGCTTATTCATGTGCTTACCCGCATGGGAAGAGTTTCTTCAGAAATGTATTCTTCTGTCTTTATTTTGGGAGGTATTCTTTTCAAATGGGTTAACTGTGGGTGGCCAGCCTTGGCCGTTCTGGACAGTAATCCTGTACATTAGAGAGCAGACTCAATGCCAGACTCCTTTATTTTGTACCTGTAGGTATTTATTCCCTAATGCACCAATAGGTTTTCACTGACTGTATTTACAATGGAGAACCAGCAGAATCGGTGACCTTCTTAGAGAGTGGTCTGGAACACACCAAATTTAATGAAGCGAACGACCCGTTAATGATGAATGGAGAAATGCGTAATGCTCTGAGCACGGGGTTACTTGACCACTCATGCTAATGTTGTCGTGCTGCGTCACATACCATTAGTCACGCACTTCCTTCTAAAAAGTCAGGGTATGAATTGAGAAACTGTTTATTTTGCTGGAAAGTATACATACGTCATGTCACGATTTCAAAGCAATGTGGTATTACATGTTAAATTACAAGTTAATAATCTCTGGAAAGATCTGTAATGTTGTGTTTTCTTCATGTAATTCATGCTAATATTTGGTTGTTGATCAAGCCCCCAAAAGTGTGTCGCGTGTCACTGTTTCACAGGAGAGCCATTTGAGAATATACTTTATTTTTTATCAAAATTTGTTTTTTTTTGTGTGGCAGAAATGACTTCTGGAACATGTGTACTTTCATGTGCCTTAATAACAAACTTGTATGCCATCTGTAAATAAAAAATACAGTTGTTAAATTATGAGGCTAGTTGGTTTAACTACGGAAAAAGACAGGAACCTTCCGCTAACCATGATTGGTTGAGATAATGAGTGGGCTGGACATCCCGAGAGATGAGTTCGGATTGGTCTACCACGCTTCTGTCTGTAATATAAGCTGGTCAGTAGGTAATCCTTTCTAACGTGGCTTTTAAAAAATATATCACATAGTAGAACTGAGTAAGTGTTGCTCTCCACTTTCTGGGGGACTGAGTTTTGAAATCGGTGGAATGCCCGGTGGAAGTGGAGTATGATAGGAAAGGAGTTGGAGAAAATTTGAGCGTTTGATTGCAAAGATGCAGAGGGAGTCAAAACGAGAATACACAGAAGGCTGTTGTAGAACAACTGTCTCCAGATTATATGTTATCTATTTTCAGATATTACACGTTTCTAATTGTGTCAGTCGTTTTCATTTCAAGTTAAAGATTACTGTTAGCTAGCTGTCTAGCTGGCTGGCTCGCTCGCTAAAATTACGTGTATGATCTGTGTAGTAATGTTATTCGTATCTCAAATCCATTTGCATTTCTAGATATAGCCTAGTGTTAGCTAGCTAGCTAACATTGAACCTGGTTGGTTAGCTACCTGCAGATGCATGCATGGTAGTAACATTGAGTTGTGATTATGGTTCATTGCTAGCTACATGTCTAAACGGAAGACTCCATTCTGCAAGTAACCATTTCAATACAATGTTCATGTCACTGCGACAATTGTTGTTAGACAGGGTGCGTTCATAAATATTCTCTAGCTATCTACTCTGACTTCAGAGCACTCTCGTCTGAGTGTACCAGAGCGCATAATAATTTGTGAATTTACAAATGCTCAACACCCATTGAATATGGCCGGTGTCAGTAAATGTCTGCAAAAAAAGCGTAATTCAATTGTTGCCAGCAGCACAGTTAATCACCAACGCTCTGGATAGCAAAAACAGCCTAACCAGCTCTGCTAGGGCGAGTAACATTATCAGTGCGCTGTTCTCTCATTTGTGTCTGGAAGTAGCTAGCAAGTTAGCTTGGGTGCTTTGCTGCGGTGATTTTCAGGCTTAAGAGGGTGTGAACGATGCTGAATGTGTGTAGACAAAGAGGAGCGCTCCAGTACATCTACCAAAACATTCAAGGGACATTTTCTCAAAAGTGAAGTCGCAAGTTTATCAATTTTCAAAGCAGAATTGCTTTCCCATTGTTCCTCAAATGCAGTGTATGACCTACCATTTTCTAGCTCTGAGTCTCTACTCTATACTCTAATGTAAAAAACACAATTTCAAATGTTGCTACCTAAGATCAAACTGGTCGGTCACAAATGACTACTATTCACTCCTTGACCCAGAATGCCCTGCGCCTCTCATTGAAAGTGAACTAACCGTTCACTTCATTAGCATTAAGGCTAATGCTAACTGGATTAGCATATCCTCCTTAGAATATTTCTGAACACACTGCTGAACACACCCTCTAGTTTGTAGTAGGCCAAAGTGTGTACAACTATCGGGCAAAACAGATGGGGTTTGCCTAGATTGTCAACAACATGTAAACTATATTTTGTCTCAATGTTTATTGAAAACAAATTCATTTGCACAATGAGCACTTGTCTCTCAAATACATCTTAGTTGTTGTTTAGCTAGCTAGCGAATTTTAGCCATATTAGCGTTGACATGAAATCAGTCAAAACGACATGGTATCAACAAGACAAAACTAGCTGAAACAAACCACCTACAATTCCCCACATGGCAGGTTTTGTGTCATTATGCCTATCTGACCGTTCAGAATCATAACGCACAGCTTCCGGCCACATTGACGCTCGCGCATTTGATGTCATTCAACCTGTATCTAGCGCAAATCATGTTAGAGGTTCACTCTAAACGAGGGATGATTCTTTGGCCTCCCGTAAGCAGTTAGGTTAGTGGGGTGTAACCATGGCTGACAAATGGCTCCAAGACTGCCGTAAACATATTACCTTCTTTGCAGTTGGGCATCAAAATTAAACTGTCTCTCTCTTCTTTTGACTTGCCAGCTACTGCCAGATTGTGTTTTCCTTGCTCCCTTTGTTCTGTCATATATTAGGGCTGTGGGGATGTAAGCTCCCAGTATCTTTGAACAGCACTGGAAGCCCAGGAGGATTTGTGGTTGTCAGTGTGGGAGCCGAAAGGCACAGTCCTGGAGTCTCCACTCTTTCATCCTCCATTTCATCTCCTTTTTCTTTTAGAAGCCACCGAGAAAATTGTGTGAGAATGTTTTGTGCAACAGCTCAAACTAGTACGCTACACATATCCCCTGCTGGTGTTTCCCTGGTTCCCAAATCCCAACCAGCTCTATGTAATGCTATACTGTTGGCCACACTGATGGGGTGTAATTGTTGTGTACACAAGGAATGAGCCGTAATGAGTTGCTCTGATGGCTGGATGTAAACCTAGACAATCCGTTAAATCTGCTGGAGCATTTGTGTTGACCCTAGTGATCCAGTTCCAAGGTGCTCCCTCGGATAGCATGGGGGCGATGGAATGCTGTGCTGTCCCAGCTCTCAGCTGTGGGCTCTGCGAACGACTGGTGCCAGACAGTTCCAACACAACTCTTGTTTTGGATGAATCAGGCCTTGACTGTGAGTTTGCTTTCTAGCCCTTCGCCCGCTTATGGAGATATGCGCTACATTTCATTACATCACGCCACAGACACCAGCCTAAGCACGATGCACAATGTATAACCCAGGGATGTAGAGTATCGAAAAACACACTTCACAAACACTTGTCTCCCTCTCCACTCATGAATATGGATGCTGTTTCTTTATATGCAGTTATACAGCAGCTGTCCTACTTTTCCCCCTCCCTATCTCGTTCCCGTGCGTTGTTGCTCATTAAAAAAATACTTCAGCGGCCGAGTCTCATAGAGGAGGCATTCCTACAGGCGTCTCCTCAACGTCTCTGGCTGTAGAGAGGAGGGCTTGTCTACAAACAGGTGTCCTTATCCAGCTTGTTGAGCTAGCGTAGTGTTAGCGCTCAGCTGACAGGATCCGCAAGCTATCTATGCCTCATTAAAGTGAGAGGCAAGTTAATGAGGACAAGACATGCAGGAGAGGATCTAATCAGTGAGATAGGGGAGCGAACCTGCAAGTAAGTGTTTAGTTGGACAGTAAATTTGTTACCAAGTATTCACACAAAAATAGACGTGATTGCGTCTCAATGTAATCAAGGTATAAAATTACATTTTATTAAAATACAATCACTTTTTGGGCTTAATTGTGGTCAATTTGCAGTGTACAAGCTATTTTCCAGCCACTGACAAAATCGGCCTGCGGCTGAATGTAGTTCCCTTCCCCCTGATGTATACCATGTGTATCCTGTACTTAAGACCACTAAACTTGGTAGCCCGACACCAGTCGTGTACTTTTTCAAAACAGGTTAGCAGTGAGAGATCAGTGGTAGGCAAGGATTAGATGTAACTTATCTGGTAAACAACATCGACAAGGCACACTGGGAGGTTTATGTGAGACGCCTTTGATAAATCACTTATTGATTTGTACTTGTCAGTGTGCAGATCACCTACAGTGGAAGTGGGGGAGAAAGGAGTGACCTAACTCTTGGTTCAGCTAACATTTTCTCCATCCCACTCTGCACATCAGGCCCTTGCACAACACACCTCGAGGCAATGAGTCATCCTAGGCAAAGTCGCTGAGCCATTGCACAGATGCACTGCAGAGGCCATAAAGAAAATTAATTTCACCGGCGGCCTCAACCGAAGGAAGTTACAGCCTTTTGTTGCTTTTTATCAGTATAATTTTTCGACCTCAAAGGGAATGTATGATGGCTGCCATTTTGAGATCGCAATAACAGTAATAGTTCTCAATTTATCCAATGAGGAAATGTGGGACAATACGGCTGTCTGAATAATTAGTACCCGTTGTAAAACAACTTTCTGTTTCCAGCTGATAGGCTACGTCAACTCAATCACATTGTAATGCTCTCTTAACAAAATAATTGCTTGCCTGGATTTAGTATTCATATTGGGCATAGCAAAATTGAAATGTTGTATCTTGAATTTAAGTTTAATCATAACCCTATTATCCCCTGTGTATCTGTTCTATGACAGTTAAAGCTCACAGAGAAGTGTTCTGGAGTTAGTGGGAAGGTGTGGACAAGCTTTCGCTGCAATGACTTGTTGGCTGACATTCTGTGGGGGGGCAGCAGATTGTGTACCGACCTGCATTGATTTGAGTAAAATATCCTTTTTGTCAATCCACCAAATTTGTGGGGCCTTGTCCAAGCCTGGGAGAGACTTCACTCCCTTCCTTGCTCCAACATCTCTCCTATCGCTCCCCCTGTCATCCATTAATTTATTAATTCAGTTATTTCTGGGGCAGCCAGCTTCCCATGTCAGCCAGCCATACCAACAGTCCCAGATCTATTCACCAGGTCTTTCCCTCCCCGCGTCAGCTTCCATAAACTAAACGATGGGTTTACCATTGTTTTGGTGCAGGAGTATCTGCAGCAATACATATCCAGGCATGTCTGAACATGTCTCGAGAGCTCAGAATTAGAATAGATGAATAATCAATCATTCCTGACAGTATTGTAAATACGGGATATGGTCACTAGTGTAACCAGGAGCATGGGTGCAAACTAGTCAACTTTCGGCAAAAAATGTGCTGTTTTCAATCCAACATAGGTGGAGCGGGGGTTTGAAAGGCAGTTTACCATTAAACTTACAGCAGCACGTCCCCTGAACAATAACTTAAGAGGTAGGTGAGGAGCCTGACTACGGAGACGGGGTGAGAAGGTGATGAAGCATACTTCATGAGCTGTAACCGAAAAACTACTGGCATTTCGAAAGTTTGAGGTGAGGGAGAAAGTGTGGCGGAACAAGTATTGTGAGCATTGTTAAGTATCTTGCTAGCTGGATCGAATTATCAGTTTGCTAGCCAGAGAAATGTTGAGCAACATTGGCCAACTTTACTGATCAAAGAATTTAGTTCATGGTGTGAAAATTAGCTGGCAAATAAAGTCAAGACAGCTGGCGTTAGCTAGCTAACGTTACAACATCAGATGAGCTAATGTTAGTAACCTAACCAATTCGCTATAATATTAACTGGTAACGTTATATGACTCTTTGCCGTTCCTCAAGTTACAACGTGTTAGTTGCTTACTGGACCCTGGCAATCTGTGTGACATGTTAACTTGCTAACGAACTATCTACTATCTGAACTAATGTTTTCCCTTTACAGTATGTGTTTTTCATTTTCAGAATGAGAGAATTAGGTGAAAATGAGAAGTTGCTTGTTGAACAAGTGTAGCTGGAGCTGGGCCTGGCTTAAGCTGGATGCCACTAGGTGAAAGGAACAGCACACACTTTCTCAATTTTTCAATACAGTGGATAAAAAGGGTTATGCCAGATGTACTCTGCCTGAAAGAGATCAGTTATGCCAACAAAGGGTATCATGCTCTGCTGGCACATTGTAGAGTAGCTATCCATAGGCAGAAAGTGTACAGTGCAGTGTAGCCCACGATATTGCATTGGTTGTGTTGAACTTGACAGTAACACGTGTGTGAGTGAGAGGGATTATTACATTTTTTACTCTGAACGTTATCTTTTGCTCAATTTCGATTTCTACTGTAGTGGCCACTGTAATAGAGCAAAAATAGAATGCCTGTTTCATTATATTTCTGCTTAAGATGTGTTTTTTCCCCCAAGTGCAATATTTAGATGTGTGTGTGTGTGTGTGGTCACAATCGTTCTATTATAAAGGGTGTCATGGCTAACTGCAATATTAATGTACTGTTTTTTTCTCAAGGCTTGAGTGTCATTAGCAGTAAAGTCTAGGCAACACATAACATTACATCTGTTTAGCTGCGAGTTAGGTTCACATTAAACACTATTTTACAGAGACTGATCATTTAGATCATATTCTTTGTTTAATTAGTTAACCTTCATTTCCCCTGAGCAGGGATTTTTTCAGTGCAAAAAAAGTGTCACCTTTTTGGGCCCTCACCAGTTTGCATCCCTGCAGAAGGAGAGGCCTCATTTAACACTAAATTCATCAGGTTTGAGCCATGTTTCAATCAGGCCAATCACATCAAGATTATGATCAGTGATTAGTTAATTTACTATGACTGCCTTGGAGTTGAGGGATCTAACATTGAGTAGCCCTATTTTGAGATGTGGGATTTCACAATTTCTTCCAATAATGACAGAAATGGAGGAGGTCTTTATTCCAGTGAGATTACTAAGGCGAACACAGCCATGTTTAGTTTTGCCCAACCTAGATCGAGGCACAGACGAGGTCTCAATGGGGATAGCTGAGCTGACTACACTGACTGTGCTAGTGGCAGACTCCACTAAGCTGCCTGGCCTGCACCCAATCTCATTGTGGAGCTAGAGGAGTTAAACAGGGCTCTATGTTGATTGATAAGATGAGAGCACCCGTCCAGCTAGGATGGAGTCCGTCACTCCTCAGCAGGCCAGGCTTGTTCCTGTTTGTGGGGTCTCTTCCCATTTTTGGTTTGTTTTCCCACTTCCTAACCTTTTACGTTAGATATGAAACTTGCATCGAGTGTGTGCTATAGCAGAAAAGGGACCAAACTCTGACAGGGGATTTGTCACTTTTCTGGCGCAAGGTTATATTGGCACACAAAGGAGACGGTTGGCAGTGATTGGACAGAGGTGAACCTGGCCTAAACACCATTCCTGACTACATTTAAGGAGAGAATTGCTGAGTCACTCCCAACAGTGAGCCCATTGAAATAAGCTAGCTACCTGTTGCATGACCGTATGAGTGGAGATGAAAGGATTTGATTGAAGCTTTTGTTGTCACAAGCTGTATTTGATTAAGCCCAATGTTCAATCTGTGGGGATGTTTTAGACCAATCAAAGGGCCACTAAACAACCATAAACGTAACATTTTGTCGGCTACAGTATACTAACAGTTCATTCTCGTCAATGATGGCAAAGCATAATTCAGCATCCTTACCATTTAGGCTACTCTACAAAAACAAGCACACTCGTGCTTTTCATTGTAGTCATTTTCTCTCTCAAGACAATCATATTAGTCATGCTTTTATACACTTTTTTTTTTTAGTTCAGTGGTGTCTCAGGGTTTGTAGCCTTTGTCTGCATATCCTGTCCAAATCCTTTCTGAGCTACTGCATTCTGAGCGTTTAATGCAGCAACCGACTGCTCCATCACTGCTTTCTGAGTACTCGTGCTTTTTTTGTCACTCTCGTTCATTCTCCCCCCCCCCCTCTGTCTCTCTCTGTATCTCACACTTTATTTTCCACACAGGCAATGAATGGTGCCTGCGCTCTCTTCACTGTCCTTCCTGCTGGCTTTCACTCCTCTCTCAATCTCTCTCTCTCGATCTCTCAATGTATTGTAGGGCCTCTTTGTTACCATCTTTCTCTTGATGTATAAATTAATACATTCAATCAATTTTGGTTGTGACACATGATTATCATTATTTTACCCCCCCAAAATTCTATGCTAAAATTATTTTATCATACAATGCATTCGGAAAGAATTCAGACCCCTTGACCTTTTCCACATTTTTTTTAACATTACAGCCTTAATCCAAAATGAAATAGTTTCCCCCCATCAATCTACACACAATACCCCATAATGACAAAGCAAAAATTGTTTTTTGGACAATTTTGCTAGTTTATATAAAATAAACTGAAATCACATTTACCTAAGTATTCTGACCCTTTACTCAGTACTTTGTTGAAGGACCTTTGGCAGGGATTTCAACCCGGAGCAGGTTTTGATCAGGGAAATCTTTGTGCTTTGCTCTGTTCATCTTTCCCTCGATCCTGACTAGTCTCCCAGTTCCTGCCGCTGAAAAACATCCCCACAGCATGATACTGCCACCACCATGCTTCACCGTAGGGATGGTGCCAGGTTTCCTCCAGACGTGATGCTTGGCATTCGGGCCACAGAGTTCAATCTTGCTTTCATCAGACCAGAGAATCTTGATTCTCATGGTCTGAATCCTTTAGGTGCCTTGGCAAACTCCAAGCGGACTGTCATGTGCCTTTTACCGAGGAATGGCTTCCGTCTGGCCACTCTAGGATAAAAGGCCTGATTGACAGAGTGCTGCAGAGATGGTTGTACTTTTGGAAGGTTCTCCCATCCCCACAGAGGAACTCTGGAGCTCTGTCAGAGTGACCATCGTGTTCTTGGTCACCTCCCTGACCAAGGCCCATCTCCCCCGATTGCTCAGTTTGACTGGGCGGCCAGCTCTAGGAAGAGTCTTGGTGGTTCCAAACTTCTTCAATTTAAGAATGATGGCGCCACTGTGTTATTCGGGACCTTCAATGCTGCAGAAATATTTTGGTACCCTTGCCCAGATCTGTGCCTCGACACAATCCTGTCTCTGAGCTCTACGGACAATTCCTTTGACCTTTTTGCTTGGTTTTTGTGCTGACATTCACTTTCAACTGGGGGATCATGTATAGACAGGTGTGTGCCTTTCCAAATCATGCCCAATTGATTGAATTTACCGTAAGTGGACACCAATCCAGTTGTAGAAACATTTCAAGGATGATCAATGGAAACGGGATGCACCTGAGCTCAATTTCGAGTCTCATAGCAAAGGGTCTGAATAATTATGTAAATAAGGTTTTTCAGTATTTTTATTTTATTTTTAATTTGCACACACATTTTTGGGATTTTTTGCAGGAAACCTGACACCTTAAACACACAGATCCCGATATCGGTATCAAAATCGACAACATCCAACAAGTCCAACAACGTTTCTAATCAATCCTCAGGTACCCTAATATGTAAATAAACTATACATTTTAAGAAGGAGAATAGTATGTTCATTACCGGAGATAAATAACGACGTGTGCGCCCTCATCCACGCACGCAACAACACTACAATCAAAATGAGAGCCACCTAGAAAAACTAATTCTAGCTCATTTAAAAGAAAACAAGCCTGAAACCCTTTCTAAAGACTATATAGTGGAAGCCATAGACACTGCAATCTGGAAGGTATTTCTTTGATTTGCCAATTGACAGGCATTTTAAATGGTCATTTAAAAAAATTCCGGATGGATTCTCCTCGGATTTCTGCCTGCCATATCAGTTCTGTTATACTCACAGACAGTATTTTAACAGTGTTAGAAACTTCAGAATGTTTTCTATCCAATACTACCAGTGATATGCATATACTAGCTTCTGAGCCTGAGTAACAGGCAGTTTACTTTTGGCACGTCAGTCATCTGAATTTTAGGACTAATTCCTAATTGACATATCCAAAGCACATGTCTCTACTACTAGTCTACATGTTTTACACAGAGGGCAGGGGTCATTCCATATGGATGAATGGAACATTGTGAAGGGCCATTTGCCAAACCAATCACATTTATTTAGTTAAATTGTGATTTTCTAGCATTAAAGGAGAACTTTCCCAAAAATGACCTTCTGGTATTTATTTCATTAGTCTGTTGTTGACATAGTCCCCAAATGTTTTGCTTGTCAGAAATGTCTCTTGCTTTCACCGCTCGCCCTCTATCCCTATCCCTCTCTCTCTCTCGCTCTGTGTGTATCTCTAACACTTTACTTTGTCCCCAGGCAATGAATGGTTCATGCGCTCACTTCTTTCTTTTCACTGTGCCCTACCCTCTGTCCTTCCTGCTGGCTTTCTCTGGCTTTCTCTCTTGTTCTCTCCCTCCTCCTCTCTCTCTGGCTTTGCCATGCAGTTCACACCGTGTCTATGGCCTTCTGTAATTGCCTATTTGCACAGTTGAAGTTTGTTGATCAGCTTAACCTTTGTCTTGACTTAAAGCGGAAGATGCAATTTGTAATGTTGAATGGATTGTCTCGTATGTGCTTGTGTGTGTGCGCGTGCGTGCGTGCGTGCGTGTGTGTGTGTGCTCGTGCGGCACAATTCTATTTGTGCCCTTTGGCGTCAGTGTTTGCTGTGATTTACAGGACAGAAAGCATATGCTGGATGCCTCATACGTGATGCACTAGGTCCCAGACGTCCAGCTTATATAGACTATCTACTGTGGGATTTAACCTCCCATGTAATGTCGGCTACACAGACACACATAACACCCTATTCATTATTCCAAATATTGACAGAATGTTAACATGCTTCATTTGTGCTTGTTTTGTAAATGTATACTTGAGTTGTAGCCCCTTCCATAATAAAGGAGACCGTGACCTTTCAATGTAGTTTAATCGATAAGTTGAACATATTGTCACGTCTTTCATGTAATTAACCTGAATGTTTCATTCTTTATTTATCAATGTCTGTGACTGCCATGTGGATATTAGTGAAAACTTTTGGTGAAATCACATTTGGTGATGACATTTGTTATGGTTTGAGCGTGTGTCAGTATGGCTGTATGTAACAGATACTTAGTCTGCTATCTGCTGGCCTGACAATACCTCGTATGAGGTCATGCTCTGGTAGAGACAGAACCCAGCCCCTCGTTTCACATTGAACATTGAGCTTGTTCACATTAGTGTGGGTCAGCCATGGCAGGAAACACAGACAACTTTGTCGACAGATCAGATTCCAAACACACACACACAGCCTTTCTAGGACACCGTTATCCAAATTGCTGCCTCTGTAGTGGTGCAATAATGTGAAGTGTTGCAATTCACAGATGTTTTAGGTTGTCACAAATAGACAACCACAAGCATGCATTCTAAGTGTAATAAGAAGGCATGCTTCTCAAATGCATCACTTTTCCAGTTTACCGCTCAGTAGACAAAAAATAAACAAATCAGAGGCATGCCACCCCCTATCCCCTCTTATGGAATCCTAAAAGGCAACCCTGGGCTTTGATGTACTTTTCCCTAGTTCTGTGCTTCCTTCATTAGCTCTGCTCCAGTCTGTAAAATTCCTCCACCCCAGCAGCTGAGGCTGAACCACATGGCTTCACACACTGGACGGTAGCCTAAGAGAGAGAGGATAAGATGTACTTTATTGTCAATTAACTTAGAGAACAGAAATGTCTTTATGTTCACAATCCAACCCCCCCCCCCCCCAAGACACGGACGCATACCGAGGGGCTGGATGCTTTGGGTCTCTTTCTGACAGGGCGATTATACCAGGCACTAGGCTATAAGGCAGAGGTGTGGACTCGAGTCACAAATATTATGACATGCAACTCGACTGACTTTAACACCAGTGACTTAACTTGGACTTGAGCCTTTTGACTCGAACTGACTTGATACCCTCCCCAAGTCCAAATAATAAAAATGATGCTATTAAAAAAGTGTGCAGCGCATCAACTCTTCATTGAACAGATTACAGTTTGAATCGGACAGCAGCCAATCAAATTGATCCAGCGGAGGAAAAGTTGAGCGTGGCTGTGCAGAGGAACGTCAGCGGGTGAATTCAGATGGAGCCCTTGGAAAGATGATACCCCAAAGTATTATTTTAGATTATTAAGACGAAGCTGTATCAACAAAAAACGGATTGCGACTTGCAAAACACGCGGGAAGAAAATTAGACGGAGGCGCAACAATTTCAAACTTAGTTCGACATTTGAAGCTGCACAAAGAACGGTAAGTCGCGGCTAATATAGCCGACAGTTATATATATATATATTTTTTTTTACTTTGCTAGTGTAGCATGTAGGCTAACGTTACGTTACGTTACGTTACGTTAGCCTACATGCTACACTAGCAAAGTAAAAAAAAAGTTAAATCAATGAGCCTCCACACTGTCAGTCAGTCAGTGCGGGAACATGATCATTGCACCCAACTGGCCAGGCAGTTGGTAGCCTAAATCCTGCCTGATGTTACTGCTGTTCCTAAAACCATTGACGTACGTTAACCTACTGTAACCACACACATAGAGTGTGTGTGTGTGTGTGAGAGAGAAGGTTGGGCGATTGTGTACAAGCCTACATCGCCCGATTGCGCCCCATAGCGATCCTCGATAGTCGATCACTTATGAAATGAAATGGTATTACATTTGGTGAAGAGCACATTATGACTCGTTTAGGACTCGGACTTGCCTGTCTTGACTTGGGACTTGAGGGCTAGGAACGTGAGACTTTCTTGTGACTTGTAAAACAGTGACTTGGTCCCACCTCTGCTATAAGGTGTTCACCCACAAAAGGACTATTTCCTTCAATGTTTATGAACATATGTTCAGTCAATAGACAAGTGCATCAGAAAAACAATAGTCCAAACCCGATATATAGTTCAAAAGTTACAATTTACTCAGAATTTAGCATGATTAGAGTGACTAGAATAACATTAGAGCCGATGTGCCCTCTTGCTGAGCAGAATAAATATCAGCCCACAGAGAGAAGCACAAGATTAAACTTCACTCAACATTCTAGAGCAAAAACATTTCTGTAAGAAACCCAACGATAGCCTTTTGTTCCTAGTTTTTAGTATTCGTCTCAGGCTTTAAGCACAATGGTGCACCCGATTCAGCTGCCCTGCGAGCCGAGTAGGCGAACTGTTGCCATTTTGAACCATCACAAGTGTCTGAAGGTACAAACTCTGCCTTCCCGGCAGGCCTGGTGAGCCAATCAAGTGCACTATAGGCCTACCGCTGGCCAATCGGATTGCTCAGATGCCCGTGTCTGCACTAACGTAGCAGGCATAAAAGAGCTACAGCAAAGTTGATACTGTGAGATTTCAAAACGTTTAAAACATGACTAGAGGGAGACTATCAAATCCAATTTTATTGGTCACATACAGTACACGTGTTTAGCAGATGTTATTGTGGGTGTATGTTTAGCAGATGTTATTGCGGGTGTATCGAAATGCTCATGCTTCTAGTTCTGACAGTGCAGCAATATCTAACTATATCTAACAATTTCAGAACAACTACCTAATACACACATCTAAGTAAAGGAATGGAATTAAGAATATATATATATATATATGGATGAGCAAAATCAGAGCAGCGTAGAATAAGATATAATACCGTGTATATACATCGGAAGTTTACATACACCTTAACCAAATAAATTTAAACTCAGTTTTTCACAATAACTGACATTTAATCCTAGTAAAAATTCCCTGTTTTAGGTCAGTTTGGATCACTACTTTGTTTTAAGAATGTGAAATGTCAGAATAATAATATAGAGAATGATTTATTTCAGCTTTTATTACTTTCATCACATTCCCCAGTGGGTCAGAAGTTTACACACACTCAATTAGTATTTGGTAGCATTGCCTTTAAATTGTTTAACTAGGATCAAACGTTTCGTGTAGCCTTCCACAAGCTTCCCACGCATAAGGGGGAAGACATAAGTTGGGTGAATTTTGGCCCATTCCTCCTGACAGAGCTGGTGTAACTGAGTCAGGTTTGTATGCCTCCTTGCTCGCACACACTTTTTCAGTTCTGCCCACATCTTCTATAGGGTTGAGGTCAGGGCTTTGTGTTGCCCACTCCAATACCTTGACTTTGTTGTCCTTAAGCCATTTTGCCACAACTTTGGAAGTATGCTTGGGGTCATTGTCCATTTGGAAGACCCATTTGCGACCAAGCTTTAACTTCCTGACTGATGTCTTGAGATGTTGCTTCAATATATCCACATCATTTTCCTACCTCATGATTCCATCTATTTTGTGAAGTGCACCAGTCCGTCATACAGCAAAGCACCCTTACAACATGATTCTGCCACCCCCATGCTTCACGGTTTGGATGGTGTTCTTTGGCTTGCAAGCCTTCCCCTTTTTCCTCCAAACATAACAATGGTCTTTTTGGCCATTATGGCAGTTTTTGTTTCATGAGGCCAGACGGCATTTCTCCAAAAAGTACAAACTTTGTTCCCATGTGCAGTTGCAAACCGTGGTCTGGCTTTTTTTGTGGCTGTTTTGGAGCAGTGGTTTCTTCCTTGCTGAGCGGCCTTTCAGGTTATGTCGATATAGGAGTCATTTTACTGTGGATATAGATATTTTTGTACCCGTTTCCTCCAGCATCTTCACAAGGTCTTTTGCTGTTCTGGGATTGATTTGCACTTTTTGCACCAAAGTATGTTCATCTCTAGGAGAGAGAACGCGTCTCCTTCCTGAGCGGTATGACGGCTGCGTGGTCCCATGGTGTTTATACTTGTGTACTATTGTTTGTACAGATGAACATGGTACCTTCAGGCGTTTGGAAATTGCTCCCAAGGATGAACCAGACTTGTGGAGGTCTACAATTTGTTTTCTGATATCAAGTAAAGAGGCACTGAGTTTGAAGGTAG